>NC_058132.1:521226440-521309670 GCF_016433145.1 Gracilinanus agilis
TTCTCTCTCTCTCTCTCTCTCTCTCTCTCTCTCTCTCTCTCTCTCTCTCTCTCTCTCTCTCTCTCTCTCTCCCTCCCTCCCTCTCTCTCTCTCTTCCTATCTATCTATCTATCTATCTATCTATCTATCTATCTATCTATCTATCTATCTATCTATCTATCTATCTATCTGAGGCTCATTCATTTCTCTGCTTTCAATTGCTGTCTCTTTGGAAGAAGACTGACACATTTACAACTCCAGTTCATTCCTCTATTCTCAGCATATGCTGCCATCCTCATGGCCTTTTAGACATTTAAACTGATTGTCTCATTTGCAAATGACAAGCAAAATATGTATAAAAGGAAGGCACTCAACTGAACACTTATGCTACTGTCATTATTGTTTATCTTATCCTCATCTCTTTTTGATGGAGTTCAGAAAGAAATAGCCTTAGGACAAGTTGTTATCCTGATACTATTCTTTTATATTTATTATCTGGTGGACTATTGCAAGGGTGGATAAAATAATTTTGTGTGTATGTGTGTGTGTGTTTGTGTGACAATAAAAGTACTGAAGTTTAAACTCCTCTTCCATAGGCTCACCAAAAACATCTTTGGGAGAATTCCAGAAAGAGATAAGACAATGGAGATGATGTATGCTTCATCCTGTTCCCACATGGTTTTGATTTCTGCTGATAAATTTCTATATTTTGAAATCTGTTGGTTCTATATAGCTTAAAGTTTATGACTGTTATCCATCTTGCCTTATCTTTTTATGGGATTATTATTATTATTGGATTAGGGATGCTCAGTGCTATTCAACATCTATCCTAAAAACACTGTCTTTCCCAACAATTTTAGTAAAATGTTATATAGTTCTTGGTACAGTGTTATGAACCCATTAAGGTTTGAATAAATGTTAGTTGATGACAAGGATAATGATAAAGTGGCAGCAGTTTGACTATGACTGAATAATATCCCTGATTTTCTTTTTCTGTTGACATCTAGCTATGTTACCTCTGAATTTAGATATCACAGAACTATGTGTCAGAAATATTTAGTGTTTATCAAATATTTGCATCTGTATGTTCCATATATTCAGAAAATATAAACAGTATAGTTTTTATGTTTAAATAGCCTACACAAAATAACATCCCCCTAAAAATCACTTCAAAGTCAAGATAGACATTGTCACTTGATATTATTCAAAGAAAGCAAAGCAGTGAATTCCTTTGTTTAAGACTGACCTTCATTCCTTTTATACTGATTAGAATGGGAGTGTGGTCTTGAAAAGCATTCTTTCTGTGATCCAAAGCTTTTTGAGACCCTCTATATTCCTGGAATTGTCAATGTGGGGTCAAGGAGTCTTAATGGATGAAAAGGCATGTATTTGACAGGGATGAGGGGATAAAGCATGGGAAGAAAGAATGACTTGGGAAATTAAAAAAAAATCAAAGCATCATGGGGTCAATGATACAGAGTTGAAAGGGACTTCAGTGAGGATCCAGACGTGTCAAATTCAGCCATGGGAATTCAGTTCATTGGCAAAATACTAGAGTCTGGCTCCAACCAGATTAAAATGCAACTGAGAAATGTTTAACGAAATAGATAAAAACATAACACAACTTATATATTGTTAACCTGTAGTTTTCTATGTCCACAAGAGAACCACAGGGATCCATTTCTATTTGAGTTTGACACCACTGAACCCCAGTCTCCTCATTTGACAGGTGAGGAAGCTGAGGCCTGGAGAGATGAATTGACATGACTGAAATGATTGAATAACAACATCAAAAAATTGATATAAACTGATAATCATGGGAGTTTCATTCTCTCCCCCATTAAAATACAATATGACAGTCCCATTCAATATGACAGTCCCTCAGAGTTACCTCTAGAACTCAGCAGTGTCTTGCACATAGTAGGTATATATAATAATTTAATAATAATTAACTAATATTGATAGAACCCTGTGGTTCTAGCAGCTGTGCTGTAGAAAATCAGCCTGTCAGTGAGAAAAGAAATAAAGAAGTATGTACTTCACATATTTAGAGCTGTTCATGTTTTGGTGTTGTGATCATTATGGCATTCATTAAATGGAATTACTTCTTTCATATTTTATTGTGAATCTGTTTCAACTGCTAATCATGCTTGCTCAAATGGATGGTTGTATGCTACACCTTCATGATGTTCTTTGATGGATCCTTGAGGATTTTATGCTGCCTGCTTTTTGAATAATTGTTTTCCCTTAATGCATCACAGCTACAGCTTTAACACTTTGATAGTGTTCACTGCCCTCACATTAGGCCAGTAGTTAAGAAGCTGAGTTCTAATTTGGATTCTGTATTTAAATAGTAGTATGTCTCTGAGCAAGGAACTATGGTCTCTATCCTTTGTTTCTTTTGGTGTAACTGGAAGTACAATTTAAAAAAAAATTTACAGCTCGGGGAATGGCTGAACAAATTGTGGTATATGCTGGTGATGGAATACTATTGTGCTCAAAGTAATTATAAACTGGAGGAATTCCATGTGAACTGGAAAGACCTCCAGGAATTGATGCAGAGTGAAAGGAGCAGAGCCAGAAGAACATTGTACACAGAGACCAATACACTGTGGTAAAATAGAATGTAATGGACTTCTGTACTAGCAGCAATGCAATGACCCAGGACAATTCTGAGGGACTTATGGAAAAGAACGCTACCCACATTCAGAGGAAGAACTAAAGGAGTGGAAACAGAAGAAAAACACATGGGTTGAGGCGGACATGATTGGGGATGTAGACTCGAAACTACCACACCAATGCAACTATCAACAATTTGGAAATAAGTCTTGATCAATGACACATGTTAAAACCAGTGGAAATACACATCTGCCATGGGGGGAGGGGGAAGTTGGGGGTGTGAAGGAGAAAGTAAGAGCATAAATTATGTAACCATGTTAACTTTTCAAAAAATAAATATTAATAAATGTTTAAAAATTTTTATAGCTATTTTATTTTTCCAATTACATATAATAACAATTTTCATCATATGTTTTCCAAAATCATAAGATAAAAATCGCCTCCCTTCTTCCCCTCTGGACACTCCCAGGGATGGTAAGCAATTTGATCTGTGTTATTTTCATGCAAAACATACTTCTCTATTAGTCATTGTTGTAAGAGAATACTCATATAAAACCAACACTCCCCACCCCCAAATAAAAACATAAATAAATTAAGGGGCAAAAATAGCATACTTTGATTTGCATTTGAATTCCAACAGTTCTTTCTCTGGAGGTGGATAGCATTCTTTGTCATATATCCTTCAGAATTGTCCTAGATCATTGTATTGGTGAGGATAACTAAATCTTTCACAGTTGATCATCTTACAATAGTGATATTGCTATGTACAACATTCTAGTTTTGCTTATTTTCTTTGCATCAGTTCATATAAGTCTTCCTGCTTTTGCTGAAATCATCCAGCTCACTATATAGCACAATAGTATTGCATAATTATCATATGCTACAATTTGTTCAGCCATTCCCCAATTGATGGACATTTCCTCAATTCTTTTCCACTACAAAAAGAGCTGCTGTAAATATTTTTGCACAAGTTGGTCCTTTTCTCTTTTTTATGATCTCTTTGGGATACAGACCTAGCAGTGGTATTACAGGATCAAAGGCTATGCATAATTTTATAGCCCTTTGGGCATAGGTCCCTATACTTTGACTATAAAACTAAAATTAAAAATATTCTTCAGTTTCCTCTTTTATAAAATGGGCATAATTATATTGATCAAATAGTACCTATGTTTTAGGGCTGTTGTGGGGATGGGTTGAAAAGATAAATATGAAAATTATTTAAAAGTATAAATACTTCAAAAAACTCTTAATTTGATTAATGGAGTCATTCTTTCCACTGCCCTAGGTTATGGTCAACCCCTCCATATTTTCATAAATGATTTCATGAAATTTTTTGTACATCTATCACTTGGTGCCCAAGCATCTTATAAGCTTCTCTTTAAGCTTAGTTAATGTTTGCCTCAGATAGTCCATTCTCATGCCTATATTTGTAGCCTTTCCAATTTGGTAGGATTTTTGCAAAGCTTGTGGTCTAGGTCCAGGGGTCACCATTATTTACAAAGTAGGATCATAACTAGATTCTGAGATATCAGACTAGTCCTTCAGTCAATAAAAGCATAAACATATTATAATTATTGTTGGATTCTCTATTACTATAAAATGTGTTTTAAAATTTTATGCTAGTTTTCTGTTGTTTTTTTAAACTGGTGCTGAAGCTTTAAATTTAAAAAAAGTTGTATTTTTTAGGAGATCAATTAATTTATAAAATTCAGTATGTATTCTTTTAGAAAATCCTAATGTAAATTAAAAAGTTTTTGTACAAACAAAACGGATGCAATCAAAGTTAGAAGAGAAGTAACAAATTGGGAAAAAATTTTGTAACAAAAACCTCTGACAAAGGTCTAATTACTCAAATTTATGAGGAGTTAAATCAATTGTACAAAAAAGCAAGCCATTCCCCAATTGAAGAATTGGGCAAGGGACATGAATAGGCAATTTTCAGATAAAGAAATCAAAAGCATCAATAAGCACATGAAAAAGTGTTTTAACTCTCTTATAATTAGAAAAATACAAATAAAAACAACTCTGAGGTATCACCTCACATCTAGCAGATTGGCTAAAATGACAGTAAAGGAAAGCAATAAATGTTGGAGGGGATGTGGCAAAATTGGGACATTAATGCCATTGCTGGTGGAGTTGTGAATTGATCCAACCATTCTGGATGGCAATTTGGAACTATGCTCAAAGGGCTTTAAAAGACTATGTGCCTTTTGATCCAGCTATACCACTGCTGGGTTTATACCCCAAAGAGATCATAAGGAAAAAGACTTGCACAAAAATATTTATAGCTGCACTTTTTGTGGTGGCAAAAAATTGGAAAATGAGGGTATGCCCTTCGATTGGGGGATGGATGAACACAAGTGGTATCTGTTGGTGATGGAATACTATTGTGCTCAAAGGAATAATGAACTAGAGGGATTCCATGTGAACTGAAATGACCTCCAGCAATTGAGGCAGAGTGAAAGGAAGAATCAGAACATTGTACACAGAGATGGATACACTGTGGTACAATCAAATGTAATTGGCTTCTTTACTAGCAGTAATGAAATGATCCAGGACATTTCTGAGGGACTTATGAGAAAGAAAACTAGCCACATCCACAGAAAGAACTGTGGAAGTAGAAACACAGAAGAAAAAACTGCTTGATCACATGGGTCAATGGGGATATTATTGGGGATGTTGATGCTAAGAGATCAGCCTACTGTAAATATTAATAATATGGAAATAGGTCTTGATCAATGACACATGTAAAATCCAGTGGAATTGCTCATCAGCTACTGGATGGGGGTGGGAGGAGGAGAGGGAAAGAATATGAATCACATAACTATGGAAAAATATTCTAAAGTAATTAATTAGAGTATTTCAAATTAAAAAAAAAATAAAAGAAAATCCTAATGTGATGACTCATGGTGGCTAGTGATGCCTCTAGGTTCTCAAAGACTTTCAATATAATATAAGCCCTGGCATGTTCTACTGTATTGTAAAGAATACATACACAGTCTTAGTCACAAATTCTGTCTACTTTTTGAGGACCAGTCTATCTGGTAAGTTCAGAGAAGTTAGTCACCAATAGGCCATGGAAACAAGAAATGGACAAAATGGCTTTCAGTCCTGTTTAGCCCTCTTTTATCATGACAGTGAGATTGGCAAAGTGATAGAAAAGAAGGAAGAGGATACATGCAGTTTCCAGGCCATATATTAACTTTAATTTAATTATCGGTACTCTAAACATAAAATTCTTATCCAGTAACCAATCAAAGCTATTCTAAAGGGAACAGAGATATAGTTTTCTCAACATGCTTGCAATAAAATGAAATTGGAAGATAGAAGGAAGGTGCAGCCAAATTAAATTATGGTTTACTGCTTCTCTTAGGAAAGTCTTGGAATGGATCCTAAGTATTGTCTTCAAGTATTAGAAGGCAGCAAGGACTAGGCAATTGGGATTGATTTGCCTGTGGTTGCAAAGCTAGAAAGTGTCTAAGGCCAGATTTTTATCCCAGGATCCCTCATTTCCAGGTCTGACTCTGTATCTACCGAGTCAACCAATTGCCCCCTAACAGTTTTTAAATGTTTTATTGTATTTTTTTTATCAATTTTATTAAATATTTCCTAATTATTTTAAATTGGTTTGAGTTGCATTTGGAGTATTTTGGACCACATGCAGCCAGCAGGCTGCATTTTTGACATTTCTAGATGAAGATCCCTAAAATAGTGGGTTGACCTCCTCTGGAAGATTTACAAGAGGACATGGATTTGAGTTTCATGGGATAAAAAGACATGGAGTAGTGGGGGCAGCTGGGTAGCTCAGTGGAGTGAGAGTCAGACCTAGAGACAGGAGGTCCTAGGTTCAAACCCGGCCTCAGCCACTTCCCAGCTGTGTGACCCTGGGCAAGTCACTTGACCCCCATTGCCCACCCTTACCATTCTTCCACCTACGAGACAATACACCGAAGTACAAGGGTTTAAAAAAAAAAGACATGGAGTAGTTTTAAATTACGCTATTGCACAGAGGATCCATATTGATGAAATTACAGAAAAAATGAATTATAATAATATGTATTACCTTATTCAACACAATCATTATTACATAGAATTCCACCACTTTCTGATGCAGTGTATTCCATACTTGGATCCTCCATATGTGAATAATTTTTTCATTGTATTAAGACTAAGTTTGTCCCTTTTCAGCTTCCATTCATTGTTCCCAGTTTTGCCCTCTAAAGCCAAGGAGAATTCTTATCCTCCTTCCAAATGACAACCCTTCAACTGCTTGAGGACAACTATCATATCCTACTCCATTCTGCCCTCCACCAATTTCTTCTTTTTCATTTCATCAAGATTGTTTCTCTGACTTCAGAATTTCACTCTAGAGTTTTCCAAACCTCTTGGACCAACTTCCTTCAGAGAATTTTAGTTCTTGAAATCTTATATATCCTTATTCTGAATCCCTGAATTAAAAACTCTCCAAAATCTAGGGTGTATGTCAGACTATGGCCAGCTTTATTCTTATTTCTTTAACAAATTCTAAGAGGAAATGGTTGCTTCTCTCCAAGGATCTCAACATTTTAGCTCCAACAACCACTTCCTTCCTGTTAATGTGAGAATAGCTGATAAGCAACACTTATGTAGTATAAAAGATATTATCAAGGAGATGTAGGATTAGAAAATAAATTAGGTTGGTCATGTAGCCTGAGCAAAGGATTACAAATTGACAACTGAGGTTCTGCCACCTGGAGGAGAATGGAGCCCTGGAGGGAGGCTTCTAGCTTTTTGGCTATATCTATTGAACGTTTATGGTTGAATGTTGACAAGAATCATGAAAGATGAGAAGCCTTTGGCAGATAGTGATCTGCCCAGTTGGAGGGAGTATCCACATTAACAAAATTATGAATCTGTTATGGTATTGACATGCTAATTTATTAGATAAATTGCTTTTTTGGAGGGCAGATAAGGAAGGTATGACATAGAGGAAGCAAGAGGAGGAGCAGGATTCCCAAAATGGACTCATGGGAAAAAGAATTTAAGAAACTCTAGCCTAAATATCTCATGGTACTTGGGAGGAAAAGCGTGGTGTGATCAACGGAATTTACTTTCAACATAGTTAACAGGTAAAAAACAAGCAACAAAGAAATAGCCTATTCTAAATATTCAGCTAAAATCATTCTCACCCTATAAAAACTCTCCACTTCATTTGTTAATTAAAGCTCCATCCAATAAAATAATGTTTGTGTTCTATATGTAGGAAGTTTGTGGATTTGGACAGAATCCACCTCAACTTACTGAGCATGTAGGCTGTTGATTTTCAAGTATTGTCTCTCAGTGAACTTTATTCATGAGTCAACATTTAAGGAATACTGCTTAAGGGTTTGTGTGGGGTTTTTGTTTTATTTTAATAAAGATTTTCTTTGGGACACAAAAAGTCTATGACTCATTTTCCTGAATTATACATATTGGTCTTGCTGAAACTGACATTTCTCAATGCTGAAAGAAAGATTTTGTGGTGGCATGCATTGCCCATCACAGTTATCTCATATCTCTCATCAAGTTTGAAAAAACCTTTTTAAAAAATTGTCTCTTCATACCTTTCATTTGGGTGTGGGCGGGTTGCAAGATCTTAATAATTATATACAACTATGAATACTCTTGGAGAAGGAAACTACTTCCTTCTGTGGGGATTGCTTAGAAATGAGGAAGAATCAGAAAGTTACTGAATCATATACATAGTCATAGGACTTCAGAAATGGAAGGAGACTCAGAGGTCATCCACTCCAAGCTGTACCTGAATAGAAATATTTTCAACAGTATCTCCTCAGACCAAGGTTTGAATCTTGACTCTTCTATTTACTATCTTTTTGAATTTGTGCAATTCATTTAAACTCTCTAGACCTCAGCCTCATATGTGATTGTTTATGTTCAATTTTCCTTGTCTGTTTCAGATGCATGTAAGGCTTATAAGATTCCTATTTCCCTCACACATACACTTTTCTCTGTTTGAATGTTCTTCATCTCAATAACCTTTATTATTTCAAAGAGTTATTTCTTTCCCCTTCCATTTTTTTCCTTTCTAGTATAGTCTCCTATTCCTTCCATTTTTGTCTTTTTCTAAGACCATCAAAACAAAAAAAAATAACCATGAGGTCCTCTAGCAGTTTTGAGGACATAAGGGCTCTAATAAGGTATTTGTTTCTTGTCCTCTTATTAGCATCTAAACAATTCATTCTTTCATAGTCCTTTCCTACTGAAGAATATATACAACTTTATTCCTCTTGATTCCTTAATTTTCACCTCAAAATGTTTTCACCAGGAATGCTTGGGAATCCTCTTTTTTATTTTCTCCTGTAAAATAATACTCAATTTTACAGGATAGGTTATTTTGGGTTGTAACCCAATTTCTTTTGTCCTTTGTAATATTGTATTTCTAGTGCTTCTCTTCTTAATAGTAGGCTCTAACCAGTCTTGTGTCATTCTGACAATGACTTTCTGATATTGAACACTTTCTTTTTGGTAGCTTCCTAGATTTTTTCTTTTTATCTTTTACATTTTGGCTATGACATTCCTGGAGTTTATCATTTTAGAGTTTCTTTCAGGAAGTAACATGAAGATTCTTTTTATTTTTACTTTATTTTCTGATCCTAATAGATTGAGGGATTTTCATTTAGGATTTCTTAAAATATGCTATCCAAGTTGTTTCTTTTTTTGCCATGATTTTCAGGCATTCTGATGATTTTTTAAATGATCTTTCCTCCTATATATTTTCTAGGGAAGTTATTTATGTTATAATATTCCTTACATTTTTATCTTTTTCCTCATTTTTAAAATTTTGTTTTTTCTTATAATTTCATTGAATTGTTGCATTCTGTTTGGTCTATTCTAACTTTCAGGGTACTCATTTTGGGGATAAAGTTTCCAAATGTCTTTTCTAAGGTGTATATTCTCCTCACCATTCTTTCCTTCCTAGCTATTCATTTTTATTTTCTTGTTACATCTTTTCTAGGTACTATTGTAATTCTTATGGTCAGAATGATTTTTTTCTTTTGAGGTTATAATGGTTATAATGGGTTTGACTAAATTATAAGAGTAAAAATATGTTGTGGTCGCCATATATATAGAACTTAACCCTTAAGTCACAATACTGTTAATAGATCTAATATCTTTATTATAGTAAGATAAAGATAATAAAAGAGGGAAATATAGAAAGGAGGCAAAAATTACCTAGCCTAACAATCTAAAGCCCCAAAACCCAGAGCCTGTCTCAGTCTCAAAAACACCCCTCACCCACTTCCTGCCAGGTCATACCTGTTCATGCTGTTCCCTTCACCCACTAGCTCTCCTACATCACCCCCCACCCAGGAACCAATTACAGTCCCTCAATTAGCCTGGCACCACCTTAGGGGCAGTGCCTGTGGGATCAATTCCCTGGTTGCTAATTGACCCAAATTCAAAACAAATGGAAGAGAAGTCTAAATCTCTGATTGATCAAATCAAAATACAAATTTCCTTCTCACAAGATTTTAGTTGAACTTATGGAATTACTCTCTAATTAATTCTGGATTCATCTCTTGGGTGCCTCTCAGACCAAATACTATGTTTGGATTTTCTTTGAATTGCTCCTATCATCAGTTTCAGTGTCTGGACTAGAGATTTATGCTTGGGTCATATTTTGCTCCTATATTTCTGAAAAATGTGGATAGACTCAGCTTGGTCTTAAGTGCAGTGGCTATGAAGGCGACACTATTTTCTTCAGAAATTGTTGGTCTTGTCTCCTCTTGTAGTTCAGGCCTAGGCTTCCATCATGTTGCTTGGGAACTTTGTTCAAATTCACCTTGTGCTGGACTTTTCTCAGTGTCTTTCTCCTGATATCCTGGGACTGCTGGACATGCATTGCTAGGCAGCACTTGAGGCCTTTCTCTTATCAGGGTCCTTGCATTGTTTTGCCTGTGGACTGTTTCATACTATGCCTTCCACTAATGATGGCTTGTCTTTGTTCAACTTTCTACAGGATTCTGGCAATTGTTTTGTGTAGTCCTGGACTGTGGGGTGAGGAGTTTATGACAGATTCTCTGGCCTTTTTCATTATTGTTTATTCTGGTGAATTTTTAGAACTTTACTGAGTTGTTTGTGGGGGATCTGGGCTCCTTTACATCCTGCCATGTTCTTACCCATATGCAAATTTCACAAGCATACCTTCTGTTACTCCATTTAAGTCAGTTTTAAAATTGTTAAATAGCATAAGGGCAAGGGTATATTTTAAGAGAAGTTTACTAAAGACTTACATTGGTGTTACCCAATTCAATTTAATTCATTTAAATTTGATACAATGCCATATAATTCAATAATCATTTATTTAGTGTCTATACATCTGTCTGTCTATCTATCTATCTATCTATCTATCTATCTATCTATCTTTCTATCTATATGTCTGTCTGTCTATTGATCTATCTATACTACGTACTGGGTTAAGCTAGGTACTTGAGATAAAAAAGACAAAAAACAAACTAAAAATAGTCCTTTTCCCTCAACGATCTTAGATTTTACTTGGGGAAACTATATTGATGAGTATCTAGAAGTATGTACAGCATAAATATAAACCAATTTTGGACGGGCCAAAATGCCATCACAACTAGAAGAATCAAGAAAAGGCCTCTTGAAAGAAGTAGCACATAAACTAAAGGAGGCAAGTTTTAGGGAAGGGGAGCAGTATGTGTAAAGTCATGGAAGTAAGAGTTGTAAATGCTATGTATAGGGAGTACCAAGTAGGGCATTTTGACTGGAATTTGGAGTTGATGAGAAGTGGTACTCTTTCTTAGAAAGGAAGGATAGGTTGGAGCCAATTTGTGAAGGACTTTCAATAAGAAGCGTATATAAGTTTGTTAAGTACCTACTATGTTTACAGCACTGTGCTAAGTGTTTTGCATATATTATAACTTTTGATTCTCCCAACAACCCTGAGAAGTAGGTGGTATTATAATCAGTATTTTATAGCTTAGGAACCTATGGCAGACAGAAGTTAAATGATTTGTTTGGGATGAGATAGCCTGTAAGTGTCTGAGACTAAATTTGAACTCAGATCTTCCTGATTCCAAACCACATACTCAATCTGCTGTACCACCTAGCTGCCTCAGATAAAGACAAATGTCAGACAAAGAGTTTGTATTTACCCTAAAAGTAATAGAGTCATTGACATTTCTGGTGTAGAGGAGTAACAGTGTTGGAGCTGTACTTTAGGGATATCATTTTGACAGATGTATGGAAGATATATTGGAAAAGCAAAAGTAAAATGGACTCAAATAGAACCATTAGGAGTTTATTGCAACAGTCCATATGAGAAGAAATGAACTTGGGTGATGTCAGTATATATGAAGAGAAGGGGATAGATAGATATGAGAATTTTTGAGGAACTAATTGACAGAATTTAATAAGAAGGGAATGGAGAATGAAGAAATAGGGATGACTAAAATTGTGAAACTGACTGGAAGGGTAATGGTCCCACAACAGACATAGGAAATTTTGAAGGAGTGATGGCTTTAGCAGGGAAAACAGTGATTTCTCTTTTGGACATGTTGCATTTGAAGTGCTTATGGAATGTCTAGATAGTGACAGTGTTACATGGCTGAAATTTCCTTAGCAGAGATGGGGGTTGGATATGTAGACTTGAGAGTCATCAGAATGGAAAAGAGCATCAATGCACAGACTTAGTAGGGTACAGTGAGATCAAAACAGTCACATGCAAAAATTCAAAGAAAAATGGGAATTGGTCTCAGGCTCTGGAAGAGCTCAAAAAGGAATTTAAAAATCAAATAAGAGAGGCAGAAGAAAAATGGGGAGAATAAATGTAGTAATTAAAAATAACAGCTTAAAAAGCAGAATTGAACAAATGGAAAAAGAGGTACAAAAATCTAATGAAGAAAAGAGTTCAGTTAAAGTAGAATTGATCAGATGGAAAAGGAAGTTCAAAAACTCACAGAAGAAAATCATTTTTTAAAAATTAGAATTGGGCAAATAGAACCTAATGACTTCATGACACATCAAGAAACAATAAAACAAAACCAAAAGAATGAAAAAAAGAAGAAAATATGAAATATCTAATCAAAATAGTCACTGTGAAAAAATTGACAGAGCTGTGATAAGAGATAAACACATTCTGGGAAATAAATATTGTGTTGTTTGAAAAACTTACTGAAAGATATTAGGTTTTTTGTATTTCTGTTTCACTTGAAAGATATCTTCAAAGAATATACAGAGGAGATAATTAAAATTATGGCTTTGGTAGAAGAGTTAAAACAAATGGGGAAATTGAGGGATATCAAAGGTACATTAGGCATTTTAAAGAGATAGGTGTTTCCTTCTCCATTCCATATTTTTAATTGAGTTATTTAATCCAAGTGAAGAATTTCCTATTCTCCCAATTGAATTTTATCTTTTTAGGTGTGGTCCATTATTTTTGCTTATCTAGATCCTTTTGGATCCTGCCCCTGTTTGAGATCAACATTGTATTTACCATAAAAATAGTTTCCTCATCTTACCTAATAGTTCTATAGCTATGTCCTTGGATAGCTTCTTTTTTTTTTTTGGAGCCTTAATTTTGATATCATTAGCCTTTGTCTCTTTCTATATTCTCCCTTAGGAATATTTTTGATTCTCACAGATTCACCTATAACTTCTATGTAACCCCATAGCTCTTTCTCCTGCTTTTCTCCACCAAACTCTTTAGGTCTAATATGGTTCCATAGGCAGCATGTCCACTTCTCTTTCCATCCCTAGTAATTATTAAATTCTTTTTGACTTATGATTTACTTTAGTAGCCAGCCAGAAGACACATTAGTTCAAACAAAAATATTTAATCAAATAGTATAGAAAAAAGAAATGATGAGTAAAGAACTTCCCTCCTATCCCTTAACCTGACCACATTCACACAGAAAAATTTTCCCCTAGGATACCATATCAGCAGTGGGAGAGGACACAAATGTAGAAAACTGATATGGCCAGGATACATATATGAAAGGTACAGATAAAGGGACAATGTTTGACTGGGACATATACCTGGAGGGCACTTGTATAAGCAATACATATAGCCAGGGTTTATGTAAATAGATTAGTGCCTATGAACCAATTCATAAATTACACTTTAGGATTCATGATGCCTTTTGCTGATTGTTCTCTGCCAGGTTATTATGCCTTTGCTCCCTTCTATATCTCCTTGGTGCATTGCATCTCTGCACTGGGTACCACATCTCCATTCTCTGTCACATTGTTTCTGTTGGATCACTCTACTGATCTTGTGGTCATGGAGCTTTCTTCTGCTACCATCTGTTGAACTTCTGCTACCATCTGTTGAGCTTCTGCTAACTCTTCAGTGCCAGCTACTACTTTCTACTGCTATTAATTGAGATGAGTGTACAAAAACTCTCCCAGAGATAGAATGCTATAGTGAATTCTTTTATGGCATATCCAAGGGCAATGAGCTACCATATCCAATCAGGAAGCAGCAAACAAATTAGCACAATGTCCTCCATGACAGTTTGCTTTTTAAAACTGATCATGCTTTTTGCTGATTTGAAGGCCATGATATCAGACAACTATGCTTTAATGTTAGGAAATTTTTTTTAGTTACTGTCACATCTTCAGTTGGGACTCGTGTTTCCAAAACCTATTTCAGGTAGTCTCCCCTAAAATTCCACAAGATATGGGTGAAGGATAAGATGAAGAAGCCCAATCTACTTGTAAAATTCTCTCTGACTGGCATACAAATAATGCTAAGTGAAATAGGAAAGGTTAATTTTCTTAACTTTATTAATTATATTGACCACCAGCAGTAGCAACAACAACAAAATCCTCTTTGGTTCCCCCACATATTTCCCCCCTCCCCAAATCCACCATTGAAGCCAAGCTTACCAGGCAAGTGGGAATGATCCATCCTCTTTTCTTTTTTGGAAAGTGTTGTATTTGGGAAGCTGTAAGATGTCAAGGGTCTGTAGCAATCAAATCCCTCTGATCCTTTGGTCTATGGAGGGACACACACACACACACACACACACACACACACACACACACACACACAGGCTTGACTGAAGGGAGGGGCAGGATCCTGTCAAAGTGCTCCTTCACTTCCCCCCTCCGACTAGGCAGTTAGAAAGTCAGTTACAATATGGATATGGTGGACAATCTGACTAGATATCTTCTGGGCCCAGACAGTAGGTTAGGAAAGACTAAACTCCTAAAGATGATAACTTTCTCTAAATTATTTCCCCATGGGATAGAAGAGGAGAAGCTTGATGTCTTTGAAGCTCACAGACAGAGATAATAAGATTTACTTGAGGCCTGCAAAGTAAGAGGAACCCAACTTGAGGAGGTTGTGAGTATATCCCCAAAATATATATCAAGGCACTGCTCCCAGTTGATAACAGGTTTAATAATAGGTGGGAATGGGAAGGAAGGGAGATGGATAAGGATAGATAAGGTCAGGAAATTCCCCAAACAGCTATGTCAAAACAGCCCCTCCCCGAAAAGAGGGTAAGGTAACTTGAACAGCTAATCTGCTCTCTATCCCTATAAATATTCTTCCTCTATATCTAAATAACTAAACAGAGGTAAACTGTGATGTTGTTGGATGTCAAACCCAAGTAAAGCAGGTTGGCAGTTAGGAACTAAAATGGCTTTGGTCAGATTCAAGCCTCAAGCCCCCAGAGCAACCCAGGATCCAAGACCCAACAAGCAGAGTGACCTCCCTTCTCTTCAATCCCAGGACTCCAACTGCCTTTAACTGCCCCCTCTCTCAGAGTTCTCTGGGGGCCCTATGTAATTCTGAGCTGTAGCCTGAACCCCTCTCTGCAGATTGAATCCCTCTCTGCAATATGAATCTCACAAAAGTCAGGACAATTCCAGGATAACAGCACTTTATTGTCTCTCCAAGGTATTCCAAATTTTACCAAAAAGTGATTCAGAGATAGAAACCACCATTCTTCCTATATTTAAATTTTTATTTGAAGATATTTTATTTTCCCAATTACATGTAATAACAATTTTCAACATGTTTTCCAAAATTATATGCTCCAATGGTCTCCTTTCTTCCTTTTCCATCCCCCCAGACAGTAAGTAATTTGATCTATATTATACATGCATTATCATGTAAAACTTGTGTGTACGCATATATATATATATATATATATATATATATATATATATCACAATTTTTTTTTAGGGACAGGTAACTTAAACTCATTAAAGTGAGTTAAGTATGTGATTTCTTAAAATTTCCTCACTTATCTTGGCATTCAATTCTACATAAATAATCCAGACTAATCGACTTTCCTCTTTGAGAAATATTTCTTCTTCTAACAACTATTTCCCCCCCTATATTTTTAAGTTCAAAGACTGTTCTTACAGGTAAAAGAAATAGAAACAAAACAAAGACCTGACTATGTATGGTAGATCCTCTTTCTCTTAGACATTTTTAATTATTGTAGTAGTCACTCCAAATCCTAAGGATTTAAAAAAAAACACCTTATCCTCTGTCAAAGAATCAATACACGTATTGGTTCCAAGTCAGAAGAGTGGTAAAGACTAAGCAGTGGGGGTTAAATGACTTGCCCAGTGTCACACAGCTAAGATGTGTCTGAGGCCGGATTTGAACCTAGGACCTCTCAACTCTAGGCCTGACTCTCAATCCACTGAGCTACCTCCTACCCCCAGTCCTAACAATTTTGAATCCTCTGTTTACATTTTTAAATATATGGAAATATAAAGTTCTTTCTTCCTTTTTTTGTTGTTGGTGTTAATTGTCCACTTTTGTTCATTATAAGAATTTATTTTTATAGAATTGATCCTTCTCAAACTCTCTTTACAGTTTTATCATCCATATCATTTTCAGATCTTCATCCTGGGGTCTTTTCTTTTATCTCTTTATGTTTACTCTCTGTGATGTCATCAAATCTTTTGAATTCAACTATACCAATAACTTCTAAATCTACGCATCTCATCCTTATCTATTTGCTAAGCCTGAATCCTATTTTCCCTACTTGCCATCTCCACCTGGATGTTCCATGGGTATCTCAAACTCAACAAGACCAAAACAGAACTAACACTGTTTTCACCCCATTCTCTCCTTCTCTATTTCTTTTAAAGATATGAACAATCCCTAACCAGGAGTCTAATCATCTTCAGCTCTTTGCTTTAGACACTACATCATATATGATTAGTTTTTAAGTCTTATTGATTCTAACACTTTAATATCATTCAATACTTTCTTACTCTACTCAATAAAAGTATCTTATTCCATGTTCTCATCACCTCATATCTGGATGATTGTTGCAGCTTCCTAATTGGTTTCCCTCTCCAATCTACCTTCCACATAGCTGCCAAATTGTTCTTCCCTTTTTTTTATACCTTACCTTCCATCTTAGAATCATTACTATGTATTGGTTCCAAAGCAGAAGAATGGTAAGGGCTTGGAATTGGGATTTAAGTGCCTTGCCCAGGGTCACACAGCTAGGAAGTATATGAGGCCATATTTGAACCCAGGACCTTCTGTTTGACCTGCCTCTCAATCTACTGAGCCACCCAGCTGCCCTCAAATTGTTATTCCTAAAGTGTGCATCTGCCCATGTCACTTCTGCTCAAGAAGCTTCAGTGGTAGCCTATTGCTTTTAAAGTGAGATACAAAGTTCATCATTTAAAATCCTTTGAAATCTGGCTTCAGCCTCTCCCTCCAGGCTTATGAGAGTATATATTGATCCTTTTGCTATTTCTTGATTCTTGATTCTTTCTTGGCTTATAAGAAGGTTTCAACTTCTTTATTTAGGTTCACAATCTTATGCTTTAGTTAAACTATATTTATAGTATTAATGATAAGATTGTTAATGGCAAAATGTGATAGGATCTATTTCTAGTCTCTGCCTAGAATTCTTTCCCTCCACATCTCTTAGAACCTGGATCTCTTAGAACCTTGGACTTCCTCTAAGAATCTGCTCCACTGCTACTTCCTTCAAGAGACCTTTCCTTTTCCACCTGCTACCTATGATTGTTATATCATTCCTGAATCGCTGTGAATTGATTGTATATATATCTATTGTAAAACTAAAACGAATGTATGATAACTTCAAATATTATATTTTATAATATTTTATTAATAATCACTAGAAGTAAAAGATTAATAAGATAACAAAATAAAACCACGTGATCAAGCTAATCTACCTGCTCAAAATTCCCCCCATTCACAGCTGCTCTCACAGGAAGGAAAGAGCACTAGACACAGAAATCCATCAAATTTATCTCCTGTCTACATCAGCATGTAACAACAGGACATCAGTGGGCTCCTGGGTAATATAGTTCAAAGGTACAAGATTTCCAATTACACACTATATATATCCATATAGCATATATAAACAATTATGTATATATACTTATATGTGTAAGAAAGATATATGTATATCTATGCCTATATGCCTATATCTTATATTGTTTAACTGTAACCTTATTTATTCTTCAAGTGGAATACAAGCTCTATGAGGTCAAAGCTAATCTTATTTTTTATTTGTACTTGCTGCACCTAAAATCGAATCTGGTACATAGTACTCACTCAACAGATTCTTGTTGATTCATTTTACTGTGAATCCTTCATCACCTAACTATCTTTGCTTCCTTATTCTGGGTCTTTTAAACCTAGGAGTCTCTTGTATATTCTCTTTGCTTTTTTTAAATACAGTTTTCCTTTTTATTCCTTCTTAAAATTGTTTTGTGTTTCATATTGGGAACTTTAGAGGTTCTCTTGGTTCAGAAGACTGAGTTTTCAGAGTTTGTCAGCAATTAATGTTAAAATCTCTATAACAGATTGTCAGAAATCAACCAGGGAGCAGTTGACAAATACCTGTAGTATGTGTCATTATAAAAATGCGTTGGATCATGCATATGAGAATTTTATTACTTGTTTTCCTGAAGCTATGCATCACCGATTGATAGATTCATCACTTATTTTCTCATCTTAATTAATATATATATTTATTTCACCTAACTACAAATATATCACAGAGGTTACAAGCAATGCTGTCATAGGATTATAGAGGAGAAATAGATATTAGAGATCATCTAATCTACCTCCTTATTTTACAGATTAGGAAACTGAAACCAAGAGATTAAATGATTTGGCCATGGTTATACAGACAGTAAGTTGTGGAACCTGTTTGGAACACAGGCCTATTGATTCATATCTAGAAGATTGGATGACATTTTAAAAATCAAGAACATAAAGAATTCTATCGACACTAAAATTCCCAAAGGGATCCCTAAATGTGATAATCTGGAAAAGACTGGGTAACAACATCTTGTTGGAGGCATTAAATGGTTCAATGTATAGAGCAGTGAATCCCAAAGTGGGCGCCACTGCCCCTTGGTGGGTGCTGCAGTGATCCAGGAGGGTGGTGATGGCCACAGGTGCATTTGGGGGTGGTGAATAACTGTTAGCGGGGGGTGATAGTATGTGACAGGGGGCGCTAATTAATATTTTTTCTGGAAAGGGGGCAGTAGGCCAAAAAGATTTGGGAACCATTGGTATAGAGCATTGGATCAGGAGTCAGAAAGTTAGGGAGGAGTCAGTCAAATCTGTCCTCAGATACTTACTAGTTGTATGACTCTAGACAAGTATCTTAACTTCTGTCTGCCTTACTTTCTTCAGTTGTAAAATGTGGATAATCACTTACCTCCCAGAGTTGTGAGTATCAAGAGAGATAATGTGCCTGGCACATAGTAGAATTTAATAAATGCTGCTCCTTTCCTTCTCCCACAACAGAGGCTGCTATTAAAAAGAACAACTAAGCAGCCTTTTATTTAATTTTTTGTTTCAAAAGATCCTTGTTCTAATGCTGGGATTCTCAAGTTGGGTTCCATTCCCTGCCAAGACCTCTATGAATATATTTAATAATATCAAAGGACTTATGAATTTCACCTGTGTGGGAAAACATCACAGATAATATTTGGATAAGAAAGAAAGGGGAAATAGTTGACTTAAAGATTAGAGAAGATTATGGACCAAAAGACCACCTGGAAGATTCAGATAACAAATTCCTGATACAAATAATAGAACTTTTCAAAGAAACAGTACAAAATTTTATTGAGGAACTTCAGCTCTTCAGATAATTGCTAGAACCCTTTCATAGCCAAAAGTAGAATAGCTAATAGATTCTTGATTTACCTTCACAGAACTGCCAAAATAATCTTTTCAAGTCTAATTGTGCCATTCTCTTGCTCCCTGCTGCCAATGGGATAAACTATAATCTCTTTCGTCTGTGTTTAAGGCCCTTGACAACCTTTCCAGTCTTATTTCACATTACTTCTCTTTGCACATTCTATAATTCAGTGAAATGAATTGCTAGTTATTCCCCAAGCTCATTCCTACATTTATTGGCACAGGTTATTGCTTATGCCTGAAATTTATTCCCTTATCATCTCTACCTTTCAGGATTCTATTCCTTGAAGATTCAGTTGAGGGGCTATCTTCTTTAAAAAGCTTTTCCCTGTCTTTCTAATGTGAGGTGTCTCTTCTCTCAAAAGAATTTGCTAGAATTCTTGGACTGAATCTCTACCTTGTCTTTACCACTCATGCTATATTTATCTGTTTACCTCTTATATCATTCCTCAATCAGAAGATCAGCTCTTTGGGGGCAAGGATTATGACATAAAAATATATCCTCAGATTCTTCTATAAAATAAGCAAGTGCTTCATACATTTATTTAAAATTCTGTTTCCATGCTTTCTAATAATTTAGAAGGTAGAAGAAACAAGTGGAGTGACTGCACTTTTGGATCTAATTCTGACCAGTTAAGAACTAGATAGTGAAGTGAAAATGAACCTTTTGCCTTAGAACATTTGAAAGAATTCAGAATGACTAGTATGAACTTTGTCTTCAAAGTGTAAAAAGAGTTATAATGGAAGGCTCAAGAAAGATAAAAGGCTTTCAAGGATAAAATTCTGGTGATTCAGGCAATGTTGATTCCAATGAGGAAGAAAAGGGAGTTATATGAAGAGGAAGTTGACAATTCAAAGGGAGTTCACATATGAATTCATTTAAAAAGGAATAGTAGAGGAAGCAGCTAGGCTGCTCAGTGGATTGAGAGCCAGGCTCAGAGGTGGGAGGTCATGGGTTCAAATCTGGCCTCAGACACTTCCTAGCTATGTGACCCTGGGTAAGTCACTTAACCACCATTGCTTAGCCCTTACCACTCTTCTGCCTTGGAACCAATACCCAGTATTGCTTTCAAGACAGAAGGTAAGGGTTTAAAAAAAAAGAATAGTACAAAAGACTGAAGCAAGAGCATAAAGTTGTAAAACTGAGCATTTCAGATTAGGAAACTGGACAAAAAAGATAAAACGATTTGCCCATTTGTCACAGAGATTGTAAGAAACAAAGCTGGGCTTTGACCCCAAATGGTCACTCTTTAAGTTCAGCTCTTGTTCAACTATACAACAATCTTGTTCAGGAGGTATGGCAAATATTATTTTTTCCTCTTTTTTAGATAATGAAATTATGACTCGAAGTTTTGAAAACCTATGCAAAGTCTCAAAGCTAAAAATAATGAGAACTCATATTAGATAGCACTTTACAATTTACAAAGCCCTTTCTTCACAAGAAAAGTAAGCCATTATCTGTTTTTTGAAGATTTTTTTATTATTATTATTATTCCTATTGACTCCCAGAGGAGCATAGGGCCGCAACCATCTCACGCCAACGGACTCTGTTCTGGGCAACTTCCCCCAATTGGGCATATCTTTGCCAGGTCTGTTTTGGCCTTCCGACTTTTCTCCTCCCTGGTGGGTTCCATATTTTTTTTTTCATAGCATCATAGCTTGGGACCGTCCTTGGCAGAGCTGGTTTTTGAAGATGAGGAAACAAAATTCAGAGAGTGCAAATATCTTGACAAAGATCACACTGCCAATACACAGCAGAGCCAGGATCCCAACTAAAATTCTTGTATAACTTATCCAATATACTTTATACTGCACCACTAATACCCCTTATCTGAAAAAAAAACCATGAAGGACTTTTTCCATAACATCCACAGAAAAAAATACACATCACTGTTATTTGGCACAAATGGAAAGCCTAATATCAACAGTGTTCCTCAACCCTTTCATCTGACATTTGTCTGATCAGTTTGGAGACAGGGCAGAAAAGGGCAATTAACTGAGAATGAATGAGGAGGAGTACCAATGTGCTATAAGATGAGTGTCAGGAGGACTAAATTCAGCAAGGGTCAAGGCTGGTGATAAATGGTATGGAGAGCAAAGTGCATTTTATTTTAAAAGCTATGTTGGAAACAGGGAAGGAATAAGGAAAGGATAGGAGCACTGATTAAGAGTAATGGAATGATGGTCATTTACAAGAAATAACACTCAAATCTGATTTTCTCCCAAATGACAATCAGCATTTTTCATGACATATTATGGTTTTCAAAACCTGACATACTTCTTAGCTCATGTGATCCTCATAAAAACTCTATAGCAGTGATTCCCAAAGTGGGCGCTACCAAACCCTGATGGGTGCTTCAGTGATTCAGGGGAGCAGTGATGGCCACAGGTGCATTTATCTTTCCTATTAATTGTTAAAATTTTTAAAAAATTAATTTCTAGGGGGCTAAGTAATATTTTTTCTGGAAAGGGGGAGGTAGGCCAAAAAAAGTTTGGGAACCACTGCTCTATAGGGTAGAAGTAGATTGCATAACTAAAGAACTGAGGCTGAGAGAGGCCAAATGATTTGCCCATGTTTACATATCTACCCGGTATAGAGGGGTGATCAGGGATTTCTTTGATCAATTTAGTGAGTCTATAAGGCAATGTCTTTGTTTGGAACTTTTATTACATCACAAATTAGGGGTGGATTGATTGAGGATTAGTTGGTTGTTTTCGGCTAAATCAGAACTACCCCTCTATAGACTTATAAAGGGTATATAGCAGAGCTAACCTTTTCTATCTTTTTTTTTTCCCCTCCCTTTTCAGACTATAACCAGGCTGCTTCAGAGCTAAGTACACATCTGGGTACTGGGATTGAGGAAATATTCACATATGCAAAGACATTCCATAATGTCCAAAAAGTGGCTAATGGCTCTCTTGGGACAGAGGCATATGGGAGTTTTGTGTGCTGTCACCCGTTCAGTCTCAGAAGAGAATTTGTGGACCCCTAGGTTTGAAATATATCTTTCTGCAGAGAAATGAAGCATTCCTACACATCTATTGTCTTCATATTGCTAACTCTAAGTTCAAGAGTTTTTAAATCTAGTCTGCTAGAGAGAAAAGAGTCATTTCATAGGTATCACCAGCCAGTTCAGGGAGAAGACTATTCTAGAATCCAACTTTCCAGAAAGATATGGGAAATTTCTTGGATAGCACAGGCCCTGGGGGAAAGAGAGTCAATTATATGACTCCACAGCTCAAGGATGTAGAAAAGACTAAGCTAAAACATGGAAGAATAAAAAATATGAACCTAGTCCTCTGATATTATTGTGCATTATTTAGGCAATGCAGGTCCTATCTGATATGAGGCCATCTCCCTAGACACTTTTAAATTTGTTTTCCTTCTAGGAAGAGTACAAGTCCTTAAGACAGAACAAAAAGATTAGAGGTCTATACTGGTTCCTGGAGTACTACCCAAACCAGAAAAAAAATGTACTTGGGAAATATTTAATAAAGTAAATAAAAATTGAATAAAACATTTCTTATTTTATTTGGCTCATGTGTAAGTAAATGGACTTAAAGGTAGTTTTGACCACATATTTCTAATACACTCGATCTTAGCCAAAGGCTGAGAAGCAAAACTATCAATATATAGCCTGCAGGAATTCTTACATACATATTAGTGGTTGCCATTACTATTTGTTATGTGAATCTTGGGAAGGAATTAATTGGAGAGTATTGTATGATCCTAATGGGACACCTAGATATAGTAGTGATCCCAAAAGGTCAATCCAAATACAGCTGATGTTGTAAGAGAATATGTAGAATCTGCTCACTCTAATCCCAAGATAATAAAAAAGTAACCTAGGGCTAACAGCCTGAGTAAGGAATCAGCTGATTAGGGAACACAGCTGACCCTTGTCTGCGAAGAACCTGCTCTTCACTCGGAGGGTCTCTGGTGGTGGGATGGCCTGGCAAAATGAAATGAAAACAAGCCAGAGTACAAGTGAAATTGCAGAGCCTGTTCTCTCTGGTGCCATCTGCTGGTTTTTATTTTTATACCCTTTTTTTCTTTATGATCTCATACAAGTTTTGATTTTCCCATACATTAAAAATCATACATTAAGTTTTGAAATCTCATATAATTGGCATTTACTAATTATCCTACTGTGATTAAACAAAGAAGCAAGCTTGTCAAGAATTATTCATTATGGAATGGCTTAGTTGAAACTTTATTATTTTCAGCCATCCGTAAGGAACAAGAACATCATTTCCTAGCTAAGAATAATGGTTAATTATATTTTTAACTAATTAAATCAAGCATATTCTTACTCTATGCTATTCAGGGATATCATCAGTCAAGAAGATAGTTATGGTAGTTGATTACATCAAAGAAGATACAATAATATCAGTTTGGTCCAAATATTGTTGCAATTATAGTCTTTCATTTTTTACTATTCTTCAAAGGTAAGTTTACAGGTGTTTTTTTGTTTGTTTGTTTTTTTGCTATAGGGTTAATAAGAATGCAGTTCTGGAAGGGTGATTCTGTGCTAATTTGTCATTCCCATTTTCCTTGTAACTTACTGTTTCCTTGATGAGTGGGAGTTTGGGAGCAAATGCAGGCCAGGTACATTCTTGCTGGAGAATTTAGAGACTTGCATTAACTCACTAATTGCTGGTTTATTGCGGGGATGATTTTAGGGAAAGTTTCTGTATTATAGAAGTTTATTTAGGGGTTTATTTATAGTCTGTGACTGTGGTTGTCCTTGCTATTAGCCTGTATTGTTTTTCTGTGTTTCCCTAGGGTTGAATAAGGATACTGATTTTAATAGTTTCAGTAAAAGGAAATGCTAGTGAGAAAAGAGTCACATAGGGGAAATTGAGTGAAAATATCCATCTTTCTGAAACCTGCTGTGCTGATGTCAGTACAGGTGATGTGCTGTGCAAAACATCATGGGTTTTGATGGCTTCCCACACTTGTCCCAACTGAAGCCCTAGTGAGTTGATGAGGGTGACTAAATTTCTAAGCTTGGTACACTACAGACTTTGGATGTTTTGTCTATCAGAATTAATTAATTGACTTGTTCTTCCAGTGGATTAAAGGAATATTGGAAATAAAACCCCTTTCCTGGCTGAACAGGATCCTATTAACTGAAACCTCCCTTGGATCTTTGAGAATTCACAGGCAAGTGGTTTCTTAGAAAGATGGTTTAACTGTTGAAAGTTTAGGAAAGGGGACATTGATAAGATGGGAAGCAGGAATTGGGATTTCCCCAGTAATCTAAATTGTATAGCTTGATGTTGAATCTTCAATTGATAATTGTTGATTAAGGATCTTGTTTTGGCTGACAGCTCAGCTAAGGCTTGCTTGGCCTCAGCCCCAAGTCAAGGCTTGACCCTGCTGATGATAGATTTCTTTGCAGATCTTCTCGTTGATAATAAACAGAGAACTGAGGTTGATAGGATACATTTAGAAACAGTCTGTAAGCTAGAGTTGGTTGCTGAGTAAAGAGAATATAAACTATGTCTAAACCCTTCTCCACCCTTGCCCAAACATCTCCAACAGAGACAAAGTATCTCAAACTGAGACTAAGATCTGTTCAGATCTGTTCCTTTTATAGGCAAATTTCAACTGCCCTGGCTCATGCCAAGCTCACGTCACCTCAGTCCATTCTGCATTCTCAGCAGGTAACTATCTCTCTTTTTTTTAGACATTTATTAATATTTATTTTTTAGAAAAGTTAACATGGTTACATAATTCATGCTCTTACTTTCCCCTTCATCCCCCGAACCCCCCCCCCCAATGGCTGATGCGTATTTCCACTAGTTTTAACATGTGTCATTGATCAAGACCTATTTCCAAATTGTTGATAGTTGCATTGATGTGGGAGGGTAACTATCACTCTTGACCCAACATGGCTGCCATTACATTTCTTTACATGTTTGATTTTGATATCACTAGTCCATGCCATAGATTTGAGTATGAAGTTCTCACTGGATAGGGAGGAAAATTATATCATTGTTTATACCCCCAAAATCATATCCAAAACAATGTACTATGAATCCTTTATGGCTTTTATCTTTAGAAAAATTATTATGGGGTAAAACAAAGGTTGTCCTGTTTCTAATACAATTAGTCCTCAATTTTCACAGGAATGACATTCCTAGAAAGCGGGTCAAAAGTAAAAAAAATATGAATGTTGATATACTTAATCTATGAGAAATAGGGAGTTATATTCCCATGACTCATAAAACTGTAATCTTTCAGTAGAGATTGCTCAAAAATATAGTTTTCTTCATACAACTCTATATAATAAAACATTAAATCTGATAATATAAACTTTTCCTAACAATATCCATGAAATAATGCATAAAATTCAGTTCACAAAATAAAACTGGTAACATGCAAAATATTTTTTAATGTTAGCAATTCTGCAGAATTTAGTGACTCTTTGTGGTAACATCTCAGTAAAAAAATATTGATTTTAGACAACATTCACTTTCATGACACACACAGAGTACCATAAATACTGTATAGCAAATAAAATTCTTAAAACTAAAACATTTTGATCACTCTATAGCAAATATGAATAATATAGAAATAGGTTACCTTCCACTGTGTCAGATGGTGATGTGAGTCCATCTGTCTATGATACTATGTTGTAAAACCTAGTACCTTGGCTGCCCTTTGAAAACGATGGGAGAGGTTATTGGGATTTTAGCTGCTGCTGTCAGAGGATGTGGAGTCTAATGGGGAAACACTTGTGGGTAATTTGAATATTACTGGGTTTAGAGAAAGGGGAGAAGGAGGACTGATTGGACAGGGATAACAGACTGGAACTAACCAACTGGAAAAACACAAACCCCATCAAAGTACAAGGAATGGGAAATTATGGATTGGCAGTTGCTGCCATAGATCCACCTAGTCTGGGAGTCTGAAACTAACAAGTGTCTGGGACCAAAATTATAAAATACAGGTTTAATGCAGTCTACAGGGTTAGAGATGATGGGAGAAGTCACACTTTACCTAAAACACTAAGGATCAAATTCAGGGTTAAAAGTTGAGAATTTGGGAAATTCTTACACTACTCAACAGGCAGCTAAGAAACAAAGGACACATGGGATCTCACATAGATGGTCAATAGGTCTTGATCAGTTGTAGTCCAAGCATACTCCAAGAGCACAGGAATCAGCCAAATAACTCTTCAGAGGGAAATCAGGGAGATTGACTTTGCTTGTCTACCAAGTAAGTCAGAAATCTCAACCTCTACTCCTTGATCCTACTAGTTGTAATGTCTCAGGTGTTGCTTAGAGATACCCAAATCCACAGGTCTCTCAGGCCAGTGCTTTCCCAACTCTTTCAAAACCCCAACTGCCTTTTTGAGAGAGTCCAATTTGGAATCTCAGCTCCTGCCTGTTTAAGCTTTCAAAATGCTTTAAAACTTATTTCCCTCTTATAGTTCCCCCCTTTACACAAAACCAAAATAGTGTTTCACACAATATTTTGGTATTTGTGCACTTTTGGACTAAACTAAAATTCTAACCTCAAATATCAAACAACCTACACTTAACTCTATTCTATCTAACACTACCTTACTCTACCCTATTCTAAGGATTCTAACAAGGAAAGTAAAAGGAAAAATACATTGAACTTACATAGTTCAAAATACAGAATAACAAATAACAAAGCAAAATTTCCCACAAAATTAACAAAAATCAACAACAAGTATGAAATATCAACACAAAATTCAAAACCAAACACATCAAACACCACTTCTATACTAATACAGAAACATTCTACTAACTAATAAATGCAAACAATTTTGGAAAAAACCTTTTTAACACAACATTGAATAAGTTTTACATCAAAATGACAACAAAACATTAAACTCACTTATGCAAATTACATTTAAATTTTTGCAACTCAATTAATAGCAAATTATTCACAGAATTTACATTTATACACATATACACATGATACACATACAATATACACACAATATATACGTGTATGATATACATGTATGCATACATACACATAATATATACACACCAAATATACATAATGTATATACATGACAAATATACATATGTACACCCTTTACATATATAATACTTACACTATAATACAATTTACAATATACACATACTATTTACACTTATTTACACATCTATTTACATTATTTTGTGATATGTGATCTGTAGTATGTTATATGTTTTTCATGCAATGTAATTTTGTTATGTTTGTTGTATTTGCACTGTACATTAGTACCTGATCTTATTCCTTACTCTAATCTAATCTATTACTATTTCCCTAAACTATTCTACATTATCCCTATGGTATTAGTATATTAGTCTAACTGAATCTACCTAAATAACTAGCTAATCTTTGTTAGTAACTAACTATCCTTTGTTAGTACTTACTTATCCTATAGCTAATTCTAATTTTATTAGTATTTATACATTGTTTTATTCTATAAGGAATACAATGTATCCTAACACGTTTGTGTTGTATGTATCTGATTTGCTTTGTTGTCACTTTGCTATATTGTGTTGCAACATGCTATTGTTGGATGTTATGATACCTACCAAAACTTCAGATCTCCTTCAGATCTCCTTTCTCCTTATGATGTTCCATTTTCTGAGGAAATCTTTTCTTCTCTCCATTTTCCTCTTCTCCTTTTCTCCATCGAAGTTTTTGATAGTATTATGTGCAATGTTTATGTATATAAGTATGTAGTGATACTATTTACATTACCCAAAATACTTTCAAACCACTTAATCCAAATTGTCCATGATTAGTCCTCTTCTTTGGAAAAATCCTTGAAAATAAAATGTTTATCAGTTCAATTCATAAGTTCATCAGTCTTAGTACAAAGTTCATAAATCCTGAATCCTCTTCATCCATCCATGTCCTCTTCCATCCAAATGTCCTTTTCCACTGGGATGATCTTCTCCTTACTGAAATTTCTGACTGCAGACTCAAATCGAATGAAGATCTTAATTTACACAATTATTATTATTATTATTATTATTATTATTTCTTCCTCTTCCTCTTCCTCTTCCTCTTCCTCTTCTTCTTCTTCTTCTCCTCAGAAGATGGTGAAACTAATATGACTTTATAAGGACCTACCCAACTTTGTTCAGTTGCTGATGTTTTGGCAAAATTTTTCACATAGACCGTATCAACTGGTTGAAAATTATGAAGAGAATAATCCAATGGACCAGATTGAATTAATACTCCCATATCTTGTAATTCTCTTGGCCTCTGCTGTAAAGCACTCAAATATGAAGCAATTTGGCAATCACCTCCTAAGAGTGATGCACAAACAGCCTTACAAATCTTTGCTTGTAGTGGAGCATGTCCAAAGAGCATCTCATATGATGATATATGTTGATCTGCTCTTGGCCTCGTACGAAGGTAAAACAAAGCTATAGGAAGAATATCTGGCCATTTAAGATGAGTTTCAGCACATAGTTTCCCAACCATAGTCTTGAGTTCCCTATTCACACACTCCACCTGACCTAAACTTTGTGGGTGATAAGGAACATGATATTTAGGTGTTGTTCCTAGATTCTCATAGACTCGTCTAAGGATATCCTAAGTGAAATGAGATCCCTTATCTGAATCTATGGTTAATGGTACACCAAATCTAGGCACAATTTTCTTGAGTAACACTTTCACCACAAAGCTAGCTTTGTTGGTATTTGATGGAAAAGCTTCAGGCCATTTAGTTAGTCTGTCAACTATTACAAGACAATACTTGTATCTTCCAGCTTTAGGCATACAAATATAATCAATCTGTAAACTCTCAAATGGACAATATGCTAAAGGCCTACCACCCAAACCTTTCTTTCTGAATGCACTTTGATTGAACTTTTGGCAGACTAAACAACTATTACAGATCTTATTTGCAACAGTACATATTCCTGGTGTAACCCATTGTCTCTTGATGGAATCTACAACAGTTTGTGTACCAAAATGACCTTTTGTGTGGATTGCTTGACACAAATAGGTATACAAATCTTTTGGTAACAATTGTCTTCCTGTATCAGTAATCCATATCCCATGTTCTTTCCTAGTTCCAAATTTATCCTTCCATTTCTGGATATCTGAGTCTACATAAGCTTTTTCTAGATCATCAGAATCAATAGATGTCAAATTCATTACATAAATTGGAGCTTTCCCTCTTACCAGAGACAGGTATCAGCAGCACCTCCAACACTGTCCTTCATGGCTAATAGATAGGGTTGGAGAGAGTGAAGGACATACCAGCTTGGAACACTTTCCTCCTTTTTTCAGATATAATAAATTAATTCACTAACTCCACACTTGTAGCTGACAGCACCTGCAAATGTTCCAGAAGTTTATTTAACACCTTTATTTTCTCATTAAGCCTTGATATTGACTTTTTATGCTTGGGCTTAGAGACCAAAGGACTTGCTGGTGGCATAACTGCAATATGAATCTTGAGTTTTGAAAGAAAATGATGAAAATATGGAATGAATGCACAGGGAGCTCCTTACTTTACAAGTCCAGAGAAGCACCATGTTGGATACCAGTCACTTCAGAAACTTGCAGGCATCTTGCCTCTCTCTTCTTTTTCCCCCCCTTTTCTGTGTAGCCACAAAAATATGGGATTGCCAAAGTAAAAGGTGAAAATGAGATTACTCATAAAATTAGATGAATGCTTGAAGTTGCAATAGTTAAGCATGTAACTAAATGTAGTCACATGATTATGCAAAGGACAGAGACCTTTTTTTCCCCATACCTATTGAAGACTAGATACAAGTTATATTTGAACTACATTCAGAAATATAGCCCAGGGGAAATTTTTTGGGGGACAAAACAACAAAGAAAATTATTTGTTAGACTATCCTCCAGACTGAACCTGGTTGGGGGCAGCTAGATGGCTCAGTGGTTTGAGAGATGGGCCTAGAGTCAGGAGGCTCTGGGTTCAAATTTGACCTCAGACACTTCCTAGCTGTGTGATCTTGGGGAAATCATTTGAACCCCATTCCTTAGCTCTTCTTCTCTGCTGCCTTGAATCCAATATGTAGTACTCATTCTAAGATGTAAGGCAAGGGTTTAAAAAAAATTGAAGCTGGCTCACATAAGTACAGAATCTGAGTTGTTGGGCCATGGATTACATAAATTTTAGAGTTGAGATTCAAACCCAGATTTTCTTGACTTCAAATTTGTCACTCTCTTTTATATGATGAGACCTCTATTAATTAGAAGGCTCTTTAGACTGAAAAGGATGAAATGAAAATTATTTATAAGAAATATAAATTCTCCCTAAGTGAGGAGCTGGTTAGAGCATCTATATGCTCTCAATGAGTTTGACACTGGGCCCATCTAGCAAAGCATTTTATTTTACTTTTGAATAGTCTTCTGATTTCATTTGCAGGTCATTCCTGGCAAAGAACTTCCTTTACCCATGCACATTGGTACCTTCTCTGCACCTAACAGTCTTAGAGAATTACCTGCTACCTTCAAAAGTTGAGTGACTAATTCAAGGTTACAAAGACAGTTCATGTTAGAAACTTAACTTGAATCTATGCTTTTCTTATCTTTGAGGCTATGCTGACTCATACCACAGGATGAGAGGTAGGCAGATGTCCTGATGTTCCAAGAGATGGATTCTTCAAATTACAGGTCAGTGATCTTGACACTGATTCCTGGTAAAATTCTAGAATCAATTATTAATAAACAAATGATGTGTAAATACTTTAAAAGAGAAGAACTTATTACTATGAGCCATCATGGATTCATAAAGAAAAAGCTAGACCTGATAAATTCATTTCTTTTTTTTTGGTGTCAGTTTTATTAGGTTTATTATGAGAAGATCTGAGACCAATTGTACCTGGATTTAAGGAAGGCATTTGGCAGAGCCTGCCTTTTAGCAGAGCAGAGAGAAGAGAGAAGGGGAGTTAGTCAGAGTTTTGGGTTGAATCCCAGATCAATCACTTATTTATTTGTGTGACCCTGGGCAATTCACTTAACCCCAGTTTCTAGCCTTTACTGCTATTCTGTCCTAGAATCAATATTGATACTATATATGTAAAATAAGGGGAAGATGTGGCTTGAAATCACTTCCTGTGACAAAACCCTTGAAATTTTAGTGAAATGTAAACTCACTATGATTTAAAGCTAAATGATGTTTAAGATCATCTAGTTCTACTCCATTTTATAGTGTGAGACAGGAATTTGTATTTTGATTTGATCAACCAGAGAGTTACACTTCCCTTCCATTTGTTTTGAATTTAGGTCAATCAGCAACCAGGAAATTGGTCCCACAGGCACTGCCCCCTAAGGTGGTGCCAGACTAATTGAGGAATTATAATTGGTTCCTGGGGGGTGATGTAGGAGAGTTAGGGGATGAAGGAAATGGCATATAAGGTGAGACCTGGCAGGAAGCAGAGGGGGGTTGTTTCTGAGACTGAGACAGACTCTGGGGTGTTAGGCTAGGTAATCCTTTGCCTCCTTTCTATATTTCCCTCTCTTATTATCTTTATCTTACTATAATAAAGCTATTAGAGCTATTAACAGTCTTGTGACTTGAGGGTTAATTTCTATAAATAGCAACCACAACATTTTTTTACTCATAATTTAGTCAAACCCATTCTAACCATTACAATAGGTAGGGAAACTGTGGCTTTATTTGAATAATGATAGCTAGCTTTTACCTAACATAACCCAAATCATTGCACCAGCACTGTAGCCAAGCACTATACAATATCATCTCATTTGATCCCCACACAAACCTGAGAGGTAAGTGCTATTATTATCCCTATTTTATAGTTGAGGAAACTAAGGCAAATAATGGTTAAGAGATTTGTTTAAGGTCACAGTTAGTAAGTATCTGAAATCATATTTGAACTCAGGTTTAGCTATCTATTCATTATGCCATCTGACTATATTTTATAAATAAAGAAACTAAGAAACCATAGAAATTAGATGATTTACCAAAAGTCACTGAAGTAGGAAGAAGCAGAGTCAGTCTGATGAAGCAGTCATGAAAACTAATTCAATTCTATGAAAGCTAATTCAGTTTAAGACCACATTAGTGGAGAGTTTCCAGAAAGAAAAAGATAAAATCCCTACTATTATCTACCCTATTGAGATTATATCTAAAGAACTGTGTTCTGTTCTGGCTGTTATTATTTTTGAGTAGATATTGACAAGCTTGAGTTCATCCAGAGGAGAGTAATGAGTTTGATGTGAGCCCCAGTGACCAAACCATACACATGAGAATTACAACAAAAAGATTTTCAAAGAGAGAGGATGATCATGACATCTATCAATATATTTTGTAGGATTGTCATGTGGAAAAGGGATTTGAATTATTCTTGAAATTATATTTTATTTTTCCAATTAAGAAGGACTTATTCTTCTTTCCTTACCATCTGCTTCTACTCCATTGGAGAAAGAAAAAAAAGAAAAACAAAACTCTTATAATAAATAAACATAGTCAAGTGAAATTGGTTCTCACATAGATTTGTTCTCTATTTTGTCTCCAGAAGACAGGTAGGATAAATTTGTCTATTTCAATGAGGCAGCATTTAACTAAATATAATGAAAAATCTCCTATGAATCAGAATTATCCGTAAATGGAAGGAACTATCTCATAAGTTTAATGAGTTCTGTGTTACAGGATTTCTTCATGTGGAGGATGGATGGACACTTGTCATAGATGACTTGGGCTATCAAGGCCACATGTACCTATAATTCTATGATAATATGAATTAGAACTAAAAGTTACCCATAGTCACATGAGAAATGAACAATGTAATATATCAGTGATATCTAATCACTTGGAATCAGACATAATAAATCAAGATTTTGGATTTTGGATATAGCCAATGGCCAAGGTAGAAGTTATATGTCTAAAGGCTATGTACCAGAACTGTGAGCAATCCTGGCATTGCTTCAATATGTTAGTATAGAATGGAAGAGAGGATTTCTTCTTCACTGGCATTTAACATCTGGGATTGGAGGAGTAGGGCAATGCTTCCAATTCTCCGGGCACAATATCCCAGGGGCTACACATTGCAGAAGATGGAGAGGAAAGATCATTCGGGGGAAAGCATATTTAGGGGTAGAAAGCTACCCTTCCTTACCTCTTGAGTTCCTATCATTGTCATGTCCCTTCTCAGAGCCATGCTCCTCATCCAGGTCACTGACACTGTACCTCATTGGAAAGGATTACCTTTTCCCTATCTTATATTAGGACCTGAGACATTGGAGACACTCAAGACCAAGTCCATGATCAGTTGGCTTTGGATTATAATAAGGTCTTATTTCTGTATTCCTGCCAAAATTGAATTGGCTCTAATTATTATTTTGCCATAAACAACCTCATGCTTATCTGGAATAGGTGGTTGTTGATGGATCTTGAATTCAGGAGGCAATGCCCCAAACTGTTTTTCACATTTAAATACCATAGTGCTTTTACTTCAGCAAGTACAGATTAATTGATTGTTGCTTTCTAGCACATTCTTCAAAAATTTTAAGTTCCCTATGGGAATGGTAACATATCGAGTCGCTAATACTTTACTGTGAATTAGTTCATTCAGATTTGATTTCTTTCCTTAAATTTGGGGTAATGCTGGGAAAAGAAGATTTCAAAGGGAGAAGAAAGGGATCAGAAAGAGTAGGTGGGAAAAACAAATAGAAAACAAATTCTCCCACCCATCATACTTTAGAATTATGCCCACAGTCGACCTTGAAAGAGAATAGAAAGAGAAGACAGTACATAAAAGACATTGTAAAGAATTGATAGAACCTGACAATAGATGTTGACTGCTAGGAATAATGAAAATAATCTTTTCTGGCTAGATTGGTGTTGACTACTATATCCTAAGGAATACAAGATAATATGTGTATATCTGTGTGTGTATGCATACACACACAGATATATACATGTATATACTGCATGTATACAATACCATATATATATATACACACATAGATATACACATACTATCTTGCATTCCTTAGGATTTTATGTATATGTATGTATAAAATCCTAAAAGAATATGATAGTATATATAGTTAAATAATAAAATATAAATTGTCCTTGGTATGTGTGTGTCTGTATCCCTGCCCCGCCACTCATATATTCTGGACTATTTGAATGATATCATATAAAATATTTATGGAAATTGGTGATTTAATAGTATAAATATCTAGAACATTATGCAAAGGGATATTTCTTTTCTTCATCTCACTGAACATATGATTTTTTAAAAAAAGAAATAATGAACCTACAGTTTCTGACAAAAAAGAATAAGAAGGTTAACAGGAATTGTGCTTTGAAGATTAAAATCTCTTCTCTTCTGTTTTATGAATGAACTGAAGAGAACATATCTGCCATTTTATAATTTCTCTTACCACTTCTATTATCTTTTCCTTAGTTTGCTTTTCAAAGTGACAAGAGTGATTTATCGACTGTCTTTAAAAAGTTCCATTTCATCGAACAAATGATGAATATAAAAACCTGCTGCCTGATTTAATACTGACTCACATATTCACAAGCTCAGCTTGATCTTAAAAAAAACACTATCAAAACCAACAAAGAGGTGAATCAGTGATAGAACTGAAAAAAATGGATACACTTCCAAGATTGCTGTCTTTCAATTAAGGTAGAGTTTGACAATCTGAGTAAATGTGACCCTCAAGCTTCATGCTTAGTGCAAAGGATGGGCTGGTGCCCCTGAATCCTCCTCAAAGTATTTCAGTTTTGAGATTTTCTTTTTTCTCCACTCCTTAACCTTAATTCTTTGAGCCATTACCCTCTGGATCCCAAGGGAGAAGGCAGCAACTTACAGCACCTGCCTGCCTTCTCTCTCCCCCAACAGAGCTAGAAATTGAAAGACCTCATGCAGGACAGAGTAGGGATAGAAGAGGGGAGTTAGCATGCAGCGGTGAAAGTCTTTTGGGTTTTGATGGCAATTGCCAGAAGGCCAGTATTTGTTTTGTTTGGCCTGGGTAGTCAGATGATAGAAAGAAACTATGCCAGAAAGAATTAGCCAAGTACAGCAACATTTCTAATGTTGAGTTAGGTTTTGACTACAAAGTATCAGCAATATTCTGGAAAAATATATTGGTTGGGGGAAATGTTATGTGGGATATGTATGCAGATTGGCAGAAATACTTAAAGGTTGGGAGCTTATGTGAAAGATAGGAAGTAGCATCACATAGTGGACAATACTCTGAATTTAGAGTTAGAAGGCTAGGTTTGAATCCTACTTCTGCCACTTATGACCCATGCAATCATGGATAAATTACTCAAGACATCAATTTCCCTCCTCTGTAAAAAAAAAGACAGTGTTGGACTAGATGATTTTCAAAGTGCCTTGGTAGTTTTTAAATTTTATCAACAGATCAGGCTGGGGCAAAGTTTTAAACTAGCTTCCCTTTCCTTTGGGGAAGGGGTAGAAAGCAAAATTGGGAGAAAAGAATGGGGACAGTGCTATCAAAGGCACAGAAGAGCAATCTCTTGAAATGATTTAGCTAGAAGTACAGTTCAGGGGGTTGTTCTTTGGATGGAGAAATATCTTTGGGGATGCAACTGTGCCTGTCATTTCTCTACCTTCCAAAGTGGCAGTTAGCTAATCTTTCAATTCCTGTTATAGAGCTAGTGGAAGCCTATTACATTAGGAAGAAAGCTTTTCCTTGCCCTCCTCAGATTGATATCTGTCTTCTTGGTATGCCCTTTGATCCAGCAATACCACTACTAGGTTTGTACCCCAAAGAGATAAAAAAGTTTGTTCAAAAATATTCATAGCTGCACTCTTTGTAGTGGCAAAAAATTGGAAAATGAGGGGGTATCCCTCAATTGAGGAATGGCTGAACAAATTGTAGTATATGATTGTGATGGAATATTATTGTACTGTAAGGAATGATGAACTGCTTGATTTCTGTAAAAAACTGGGAAGACCTCCATGAATTGATGCAGAGTGAAATGAGCAGAACCAGAAAAACATTGTACATAGTAACTAAAACATTACGGGATGGTCAAATGTAATAGACTTTGCTACTAGCAGCAATGCAATGATCCAGGACAATTCAGAGGGCCTTATGGGAAAAAACACTGTCCATATCCAGAGAAAGAACTGTGGGAGTGGAAATGTAGAAGAAAAACATATGATTTATCACTTGTTTATTTGGGCGTACAATTTGGGGGTTTGGATGTAAAAGATTATTACAAAAAATGAATAATAGGAAATAGGTATTGAGCAATAATACATGTATAACTCAGTGGAATTGCTTGTCAGCTCCAGGAGAGGGGAAGGAAGAGGGGAGGGAGAGAACATGAATCATGGAACCATGTGAAAAATCCTTAAAAATAAATAAATAATAAAAATAGTTACCTTCTAGATATAATGTTTCAGCCTTCACTCTACTCAAAGACACCTCTGAGATTCTTCATTTTTACAACAGCAGAAGCCAAGGCCAGACTTGTTTAATGTGTGGTGTAGGCTTAGAGATAGTTATCCTGACCATGTGGGATTCCACCATGACTAAGAGCTTCATTTTTGAATAGTCTTCCTCTATATTGATTCTTTTTCAGAGTCCAGGCATTTAGAGCTCATTTATTAAATGCCTAATACCTGTGCTGGTTGTAGGAGGTGACAAAAAGATAAATTAGACACAGTTCTTGCCCTCATGTGCTTATCATCTAAAGAGATTAGCAGTAAGGGGCAGGAAGAAGAAATTGTGGAGTTGAGAGACAGTTCACAATTAAACTATTTAGTTCTACACTTGGCACTAATAGCTAAACTTATAAAAGATAAGGAAAAAAAGGAAACTTTTCAAACCAGTGCAAGACTGTCACAACTTTCAGTCTACCTTTTAGGCAGATCCATTTACTTTCTGTTATTCCCCAGTTTCCCCTGTTAATGGTGGTAGGTTGATTTCTAGTAATTTAAAAAACCTGTGAGGTCCCAGAGGAGAAATTACTTTCAATCTGGAGTTCAGTTCAGGGGATCAGATTTCCTTCCAGTGCCGCCCTAGATTGCTGACCCAGTGAATAAGAGTTTCTGTCAAAGGAAAGAACATGTAAAAAACCTTCTGTCCAGGTGCACCAGCTGGCTTTGTCTGAAGCTTTCATTTTTTTGTGCATTCTAAATTTTAGAATTTACAGACAGGAGAGCATGTAGGGCTAACCCTAGACAAAATGGTAAAGCTAGGGAAATTTATTTTCCAAATCTCCCTTCTGTCCCTCCTCCCATTCCCTGGGTCTACCTCTGTCTTTTGGTATCTCTCTTCCCTCATTTTTCTATCTATCTACAGCCCTAAAGCTTGCACCTGGCTGCCTGTTTTCTGAAAACATATCTGCCTTATCTTATCTTACATTCCCCTAGGCTCTTCATCCTGAAGGCTAGCTAATTTGCTAAACTAATCTGAGCTACAGTGTTAATGGGGTTTAATTGGTTAATGTGTTACTCTTTTAGACAACATATTTGCATCTTAGGAGCCTTCTGGATGCATTGCATTATCTTCAAATGTTCACATGGGTATTTTAGACACTGGCACACCACAGGGTTGATGCTTTGATGTAGAAGGATAGAGTCCTTTGCTGCCCCTCCAATCCTACTAAATACCATTCACTTACTATGCCAACACAAAGGGATCTTTTGCGTCTGAATAATCTGATCATTTCCAGTTCTACTGCCAGTAATGATGTTCGCTGATAACAATGATCATATAAGAAGTGATAGGTGTCTATACTGCTTATTTTGTGATAATAGCCCCCAAACTCAATAGGTTATGATGGTATCACTAAAGTATTTAAGGTTACTATTAAATAATGAGATAGTAAAGAGCATAAGAGCCTAAATTTAGAATTAGAAGGGACCTTAGTGACATTCTACTATAACCTCCTCATTTTATGGAAGAGGAAACTGAGGCCCAGAGTTGAAAGGCCTTCTTCTTAAGACTAACAGAAGGGCAGTTAGATGGCTTTGTGGATAGAGCAGCGATGGTGAATCTTTTAGAGACAGAGTGCCAGGTCCCTCCCCCATCTCCCCACGCCAAATGCTGGGCCCATTCCCCACTGAGTCCCCAGTGTGCCCCATCCCCCCTTACCTCACATAGTGGATGGAGGAAGTGTTCCCATTGGGCTGCTGGGAGGAGGGGGTGGGTGAAATGAGGCATTCCTAGAGAGGGGGAGGGGAGTAGCTTGAGTGCTCTGCTCCCCTCCAGCTCTGCTGCCTGTAAGCCGACTACCATACCCACTGTGTATTCCTATTGGCTGCTGGGCAGAGGGGTGGGAGATGTTAAAAAAATGTCATTAGGACATTTCCTGTCTCCCAGTGGAGACAGGGAGGGGAGCCATTCTGCCTGTCTCTCTGCCTTTCTAATAACTGGGAGGTGATGAGGAGGTCAGCTGCTGGCCCACAGAGAGTGCTTTGTGTGCCATCTTTGGCATCTGTGTCATAGGTTTGCCATTACTGGGATAAAGAGTCAGGCCTAGGGATAGGAGGTTCTGGGTTCAAACGTGATCTCAGATACTTCCTAATTACATGACCCTGGGTAAGTCACTTAATTACAATTGCCTAGCTCTTTCTGCTCTTTTGCCTTGGAACCAAAGCTTAGTACTGATTCTAAGAGAGAAGGTAAGAATTAAAAAAAAAAAGACTTCAGAAAACAGAGCTGGGATTTAAGTCTAGAACTTGATTTTCTTCTAATTCTGGAACTCTTTCTGCAACATCAAAAAGATATAGACCTTGTTGTTGTTGTTCAGTTGTTTCAGTCATGTCCGATTCTTCATGATCTTATTTGGGGTTTTCTTGGCAAAGATACTAGAATAATTTGCCATTTCCTTCTCCAGTTTATTTTAAAGATGAGTGAACTGAGGGAAAAAAGGGTTAAGTGATTTGTCCAGGTTCACCCAGCCAGTGAGTGTCTGAGGTCAGGTTTGAACTAAGGAATATATATGTCTTCCTGACTCTAGGACCAGCATTCTATCCACTGTGCCACCTAACTGCCCCAGACTTCTGTTTAATGAATTCATTTTAAAGTACATAAAATAGCACCATTTAACCCTAACCTTCAATCAATAAATTCTAGTGGCTCCTTAATTCCTCTAGGATCAAATATAAGCTCTTCTGTCTTTTAAAGCTCTTCAGAACTTGACCTAAGTATATTTTTTCTAACTTCATTATATATTACATACCCTTTGTCAGATTCTTCTATAGTCCATGCAAACTATTTTTGCTATTTCTCCCACATGAGACTCCATCATGCTGTGTCTTTGCACTATCTGTCTCCCAACCTGGAATACATTCTCATCTCACTTCCATCCCTCTGAATCTCCTGTTTTCTTTAAAACTCGATTTGAGTAATATCTTCAGCATAAAGTGTTTTATGATTTCACTAATGCCAGTGTATTCTCCCTTCTCTTAAAATTACCTTGTATTTATACTTATTTGTCAGTATATTCTCCCTGATGGCATATAAAAGACATGGAGTGTCTCATTTATATTTTTGTATAGCTGGATTTGATTTGCGTGAACAATGAACCCTGGGAAGTGCTAGCATTATTTAAATTTGTACTTTTTAAAGTCATAGTTATATGAAAATATGGTCATTAGTTCCAGTCGAATGGAAATATTAAAAGAAAATTCAAATAATGCAGCCACTTCATGAATTTAATTTCTTCCACTAATTAGGACAGATTTTTATATTTAGTACTCAGGACAATATATGGCACATAGGTTTTTAGTAAAATGTTATTAATGATAAGAACAACAACAATAATAATAGTGCTACAAGGAACCTAGAGTTCATCTAATCAAATGATCTTACATCATTTGTTTGTGGATTACCTACTTGTTTGACCCATACAATTTTACAAAATTCTAAAGGACTCCTGATTAAAAAAAAAAGTCAACATCTTATTTTATAGACGAGAAAAATGAGGCCCAAGGAAAGAATTATACAAAGTTATAGAGCTAAGTTAATGGTAAAACAGATTTAAACCTAGGTGGAGTTTTCAATCCACCTTTGTTTTTATCTTACTATTCTTTCACCCTGTCACCAATTTTTCTTTACTTCTATGTTTGTCGTGTGGCTGGATAATTGGAGTTACCATGGTGAATATTGGATATTTGAGATTTTGTTGTCCTGTATAAAGGGATTATAAATGATTGTTACACTACATACATGGTTGAAAGTAACAAAGATAATTGAAATTTGTTACTAGATTTCCGTAGATGCCAATAATCAATATTTACCATTTGATTCTAAACTGCATGTGTTCCCAACAGATATCTTTTTTCCCCTGGCTGCTCCTTATTTTTTTTTTTTTAACTAATTTACCTTATCAGCAACATTGAAATATTTCACTGAACATCTTATTCCATTTCTAATTCAAACCTCTATATTTTCTCCTATCAGAAATAATTATGTCAGTTGCAAGGTTAAGTTACAGAACCAAATCTATACCATAGGGGAATTTTCTTTTTTCTTTTTTTCTTTTATTTTTCCTTTCGTTTCCTTTTGTTTCTTTTTGTTTCATTTCCTTTTCTTTCTTTTTCTTTTCTTTTCTTTTGTCTCCTCTTTTGTCTTCTATTTTATTTTCTTCTTTTCTTCTTTTCTTAACCCTTACCTTCTGTATTAGAATTGATACTAAGTATCAGTTCCAAGGAAGAAGAGCAATAAGGGCTAGGCAACTGGGGTTAAGTGATTTGCCCAAGGTCACATAGCTAGGAAAAGACTGAACCCAAGTAGGTCTGACTCCAGGCCAAGTGCTCTGTCCTCTGAGCCACCTAATTGCCTCTACATAGGGGAATTTTCAAAGTCTTTTGGAGATGGGTATAGGTTGGAAACAGAAGGAAGAATTAACATGCTTACTCAAGGAGTCAGGAGAAAGTAGTAGCCATATCAACTTTCTTCTGAGCTCTTTGAAACCAAGAGTCTTTCTTACATACAGTCTTACTCTTCTTTTAATTTAGAAGTCATTTTCTTTCTGGATTGTTCACGACTTCCTGTTTGCCTCTCCTTTGCAATTTGTAGTTATTTGTGTATATGTCTTATGCTCCTTTTAGAGCATAAGATCTTTGAGGTAAGAACTGTGATTTAATTTTTTTTTCTTAGTTCCAATGCTTCACATAGTGTCTTTTTAAAAAACATTTATTAATATTTATTTTTTAGAAAAGTTAACATGGTTACATAATTCATGCTCTTATTTTCCCCTTCACCCCCCGAGCTCCCCCCACCACCCCACCCCATGGCTGATGCATATTTCCATTGGTTTTAACATGTGTCATTGACCAAGACCTATTTCCAGATTGTTGATAGTTGGATTGGTGTGGTAGTTTTGAGTCTACATCCCCAATCATGTCTGCCTCAACCCACGCGTTCAAGCAGTTCTTTTTCTTCTGTTTCCACTCCTTTAGTTCTTCCTCTGAATGTGGGTAGTGTTCTTTTCCATAAATCGCTCAGAATTGTCCTGGGTCATTGCACTGCTGCTAGTACAGAAGTCCACTACATTCTATTTTACCACAGTGTATTGGTCTCTGTGTACAATGTTCTTCTGGCTCTGCTCCTTTCACTCTGCATCAATTCCTGGAGGTCTTTCCAGTTCACATGGAATTCCTCCAGTTTATAATTACTTTGAGCACAATAGTATTCCATCACCAGCATATACCACAATCTGTTCAGCCATTCCCCAATTGAAGGGCATACCCTCATTTTCCAGTTTTTTGCCACCACAAAAAGCGCAGCTATAAATATTTTCGTACAAGTCTATTTATCTATGATCTCTTTGGGGTACAAACCCAACAATGGCATGGCTGGATCAAAGGGCAGGCATTCTTTTATAGCCCTTTAAGCATAGTTCCAAATTGCCAGCCAGAATGGTTCGATCAGTTCACAACTCCAGCAGCAATGCATTAATGTCCCAGTTTTGCCACATCCCCTCCAGCATTCATTACTATCCCCTTCTTTCATTTTAGCCAATCTGCTAGGTGTAAGGTGAAACCTCAGAGTTGTTTTGATTTGCATTTCTCTAATTATTAGAGATTTAGAACACTTTCTCATGTGCTTATTGATACTTTTGTTTCTTTATCTGAAGATTGCCTATTCATGTTTCTTGTCCATTTATCAATTGGGGAATGGCTTGATTTTTTATACAATTGGTTTAATTCCTTGTATATTTGAGTAATTAGATGTTTTTCCCAATTTGTTGTTTCCCTTCTGATTTTGGCTACATTGTTTTTGTTTGTACAAAAGCTTTTTAGTTTGATATAATCAAAATCATTTATTTTACATTTTGTAATTTTCTCTAACTCTTGCTTGGTTTTAAAGTCTTTCCTTTCCCAGAGATCTGACAAGTAAACTATTCTATGTTCACTTAATTTATTTATAGTTTCCCTCTTTATATTCAAGTCACTCACCCATTCTGAATTTGTCTTGGTGTAGGGTGTGATATGTTGATCTAAACCTATTCTCTCCCATATTGCTTTCCAAATTTCCCAACAGTTTTTGTCAAATAGTGGATTTTTGTTCCAAAATTGGGCTCTTTGTGTTTATCATACACTGTCTTGCTGATGTCACTTATCCCAAATATATTCTACTCATCCTCCCTTCTGTCTCTTAGCCAGTACCATACCGTTTTGATGACCACTGCTTTATAGTACAGTTTAATATCTGGTACTGCTAGGCCCCCTTCCTTCACATTTTTTTTTCATTATTTCCCTTGATATTCTTGATCTTTTGTATTCCAGATGAACTTTGTTATAGTTTTTCCTAATTCAGTAAAAAAGTTTTTTGGTAGTTTGATAGGTATGGCACTAAATAGGTAAATTAATTTGGATAGAATGGCCATTTTTATTATGCTAGCTTGTCCTACCCATGAGCAATCAATGTTTTTCCAATTGTTTAGATCTAGTTTTAATTGTTTGGAAAGTGTTTTGTAGTTGTTTTCATATAATTCCTGTGTTTGTTTTGGTAGATAGATTCCTTAGTATTTTATATTGTCTAGGGTGATTTTAAATGATGTTTTTCTTTCTACCTCTTGCTGCTGTGATGTTTTGGAAATATATAGAAATGCTGATGATTTATGTGCATTTATTTTTATCCTGCAACTTTGCTAAAGTTGTTGATTATTTCTACAAGCTTCTTAGTTGATTCTCTAGAATTTTTTTAATGAGACCATCATATCATCTGCAAAGAGTGATAGCTTAGTCTCCTCATTGCCTATTTTGATACCTTCAATTTCTTTTTCTTCTCTAATTGCTACTGCTAGTGTTTCTAGTACAATGTTAAACAATAGAGGGGATAATGGGCATCCTTGTTTCACTCCTGATCTTATTGGAAAGGCTTCTAATTTATCCCCATTGCATATTTTGCTTGTTGATGGTTTTAGGTATATACTGTTTATTATTTTTAGGAAAGGTCCTTCTATTCCTATACTTTCCAGGGTTTTCAATAGGAATGGGTGCTGTATTTTGTCAAAGGCTTTTTCAGCATCTATTGAGATAATCATGTGATTTTTGTTTGTTAGATTGTTGATATGGTCAATTATGTGGATGGTTTTCCTAATGTTGAACCATCCTTGCATTCCTGGTATAAATCTCACCTGACCATGGTGGATGATCTTCTCAATCACTTGCTGGAGTCTTTTTGCTAAGATTCTATTTAAGATTTTTGCATCTTTGTTCATTAGGGAGATTGGTCTGTAGTTTTCTTTTTCTGTTTTTGATCTCCCTGGCTTTGGAATCAGTACCATATTTGTGTCATAAAAGGAATTTGGTAGGATTCCTTCTTTGCTTATCATATCAAATAGTTTGTATAGTATTGGGATTAGTTGCTCTTTGAATGACTGATAGAATTCACTTGTGTATCCATCAGGCCCTGGTGATTTTTTCTTAGGGAGTTCTTTGATGGCTTGTTCAACTTCTTTTTCTGATATGGGATAATTTAGGTATTCTATTTCTTCTGCTGTTAATCTAGGCAATTTGTATTTTTGTAAATATTCACCCATATCTCCTAGATTTCTATATTTATTGCCATATAATTGGGCAAAATAGTTTTTAATGATTGCCTTAATTTCCCCTTCATTAGAGGTGAGGTCTCCCTTTTCATCTTTGTTACTGTCAATTTGGTTTTCTTCTTTCCTTTTTTTTATTAGATTGACAAGTACTTTCTCTATTTTATCTGTTTTTTTCAAAATACCAGCTTTTAATCTTATTTATTAATTCAATAGTTCTTTTACTTTCAATTTTATTAATTTCTCCCTTGATTTTTTAGTATTTCTAATTTAGTTTTTATCTGGGGATTTTTAATTTGCTCGCTTTCTAATTTCTTAAGTTGCATGCCCAATTCATTAATCTCTGCCCTCCCTAATTAGTTAATATATGCACTCAAGGATACAAATGTCCTCCTGAGTACTGCCGTGGCTCCATCCCACAGAGTTTTGTAGGATGTCTCATCATTGTCATTCTCTTTAATGAAATTGTTGATTGTTTCTATGATTTCTTCTTTGACTAATTGATTTTGGAGAATCATATTGTTTAATTTCCAATTGGTTTTTGATTTGCCTTTCCAGGTGCCCTTACTAATTATTATTTTTATTGCATTATGATCTGAGAAGATTACATTTTTTATTTCTGCTCTTTTGCATTTGTTTGCAATGTTTCTATGCCCTATTACATGGTCAATCTTTGTGAATGTACCATGTGAAGCTGAAAAGAAGGTGTATTCCTTTTTGTCCGTATTTATTTTTCTCCACATATCTATTAAATTTAATTTTTCTAGGACTTCATTCATCTCTCTTACCTCTTTCTTATTTATTTTTTGGTTTGATTTATCTAGATATGAAAGAGGAATATTTAGATCTCCCACTAGTATGGTTTTACTATCTATTTCCTTCTTGAGATCTGCCAGTTTCTTCTTTATGAATCTGGATGCTATGCCATTTGTTGCATACTTATTGAGCTATGTTATTTCTTCATTGTCTATACTCTCTTTAATCAGAATATAATGACCTTCCCTGTCTTTTTTAATCATATCTATTTTTACTTTGGCTTTGTCAGAAATCAATTGCCACTCCTGCCTTCTTTTTCTCATTTGAGGCCCAAAGGATTTTGCTCAAGCCCTTTACCTTAAACCTGTGTATGTCCACCCGCCTCATATGTGTTTCTTGTAGACAACATATGATAGGATTTTGGTTTCTAATCCACTCTGCTATTTGCTTCCTTTTTATGGACGAGTTCATCCCATCACATTCAGAGTTATAATTATCAGTTGTGTACTCCCCAACATTTTGGTATCCTCTCCTAGTTCTACCTTTTCTTCTTTCACTATTTCTTTTTAAACCAGTAGTTTGCTTTATGCCAGTAACCCTTATCCCCTCCCTTGATTTACTTCCCTTTCTACCCCCTCCCTTATTATTCCCCTCTTTTTATTTTTAAGGCCTAATGAATTCCCTCCCCCTTCTTCTCCCCTCCCTTTTTTGACCTCCCCACTCCCCTGCTCCCCTTGGTTTATTCCTTCTGACTTTCTCAGTAGGGTTAGATAGAGTTTTATATCCCAATGGATAAAGCTACTCTTCCCTCTCAGGGTTAATTACACTGAGAGTAAGATTTAAATATTACCTCTTAATCCTCTCTTCCTCTCCTTCTTATAATAATATTCATCCCTTCCCCTTCCCATGCCCTCTTTGTGTGTAATAGGATACCCTATTTTTCTTATTCATTCAAGTTTCTCTTGGTGTCCTCTACTATTCACCCCCCTCTTTCACTCCCCTATATCATCTTAGACCATTTAGTATTCCAACCCCTTCCTATGAATAATTCTTCTAATTACTATAATAGTGAATACTATAATAGCAAATAGAGTACCTTACAGAGAATTATACATAACATTTCTCCACATAGGAATACAAATAATTAGATCATATTGAAGCCCTTAAAGAGGCAAATTTAAAAAAATATGAGTTTTCTTTCTTTCCCCTCTGTTTCTTATTTACCTTTTCATGTTTCTCTTGATTTTTGTGGTTGGATATCAAACTTTCCATTTAGTCCTGGTCTTTTCTGTGCAAATACTTGGAAATCTTCTATCTTGTTGAATGCCCAAACTTTCTCCTGGAAGTATATAGTCTGTTTTGATGGGTAGGTGATCCTTGGTTGTAGACCTAGTTCTCTTGCCTTTCTGAATATCATATTCCAAGACTTGAGGTCTTGTAGTGTGGAGGCTGTCAGATCCTGTGTGATCCTGATTGGTGCTCCTTGATATCTGAATTGTCTCTTTCTGGCTTCTTGAAAAAAGTTTTTTCTTTTACTTGGAAGCTCTTGAATTTGGCTATTATATTCCTGGGGGTTGTTTTTTTCTGGGTCTAGTGTAGAGGGTGTTCTATGGATCCTTTCAATGTCTATATTGCCCTCTTGTTGTAGAACTTCAGGGCAATTTTGCTGAATAATTTCTTTTAGTATGGAGTCCAAATTTCTATTAATTTCTGCTTTTTCAGGAAGACCAATGATTCTCATATTGTCTCTTCTAAACCTGTTTTCTTGGTCTGTCACTTTCTCATTGAAATATTTCATGTTTCCTTATCTTTTATCAGTCTTTTGACTTTTTTTATTTGTTCTTGCTGTATTGAGAGATCATTAGCTTCTAATTGCTCAATTCTAGCCTTTATGGACTGGTTTTCGGCTATAATCTTTTGCTTTTCCTTTTCAATCTGGTCATTTCTGGTCTTCAGTTTACTTGCTTCACTTTCCAGTTGTGAAATTCTGCCATTTAAATTGTTATTTTCTTGCCAGATTTTGGTTTCCAATTTGCTTACCATTTCATTTGATTTTTGGGCATCTTTCTTCAGTTGGGAGTTTCTATCTTCTAACCTGTTAATTTCCTTTTGAGCTATTTCCCACTTCTCTCACCAAATCTCTTCCATCTTTCTCATCATCTCAGATTTGCACTCTTCAATAGCTTGTGGCCAATTTTCATTATTTTGGGAAGTTTTGGATATGATTACTTGTTTGTTCTCCTCTGCTGTTTGCTCTGTTGTCTGGATTTTTTCTGTGTAAAAGTTGTCTAGTATTACATTTTTCTTCTTGATGATCTTTCTCTTTTGGGGTTCTTGTCTCTGGCTTGCCATTGTTAGCCCTGTGCCCTCTCAGGTATATCCTCACACTCAGGGTCTGTCTGAGCTCTTTAGGCTCCTGAGGTCTTAGGTCTAATTTTTCTCAGGGTCAAGCCTCCTGTTGGTCCCCTTGCTTGTTCCTCTGCCCAGGGCTCCTTTTACAGTCTCAGAGCGCTGCTTCTATTGTCATGCACCCCTCTGTACTGGGTTTCCACTCAAGGCCCGTGCCTGTGCTCAGGATCCATGTCTGTGCTCACGTCCATGCCCACACTCGTGCCTGTGCTCAGGGTCTGAGTTCAAAGTCTGTGCATTCTTTACCCTCTTGGGGTCTTAAGTCTTGCTGCTCTCAGGGGCAGGCCCTGGTGACCGCAGGTAGCCGCCAAGGACTTAATGCGTGCCCAAAACTTGCTCTAACTCTTGTGTGCTGGCTTTGACACTATAGGTGGTGTGGGGTGGGGGAGGGGGTTTCTCAGCTCACACTTTAATGACAGCTATTTCACCCCTTTATAGCATGGAAATGCCCCGATTCCACGTACCTCCAATGCTGTGCCCTGTTGTGGGGTCCCTTCGTTCCTCTGGATTTGTTTTTATGTTTTCTTGAGGAGTCCTATATGTTTTGGTTAGGAGAGGTTAAGTAGCTGCTTTTTACTCTGCCACCATCTTAACCAGGAAGTCTCACATGGTGTCTTAATAATTCACTGCTGAATTAAAATGACTAGAATTGGATTGTTGAATGGAATTGAATTTCAAGGCATATAATGCCTATTTAATTTGCTTTGGAAACTTACCTTCCTAAATGAACTAAAGTGAACTTGTTGCTATTCAACTTTAATGCTGTAATGTTGGTGATCCCATCATATTTCAAAATCTCCAGTTAAATGATAACTGTATTCATGGATTGTGGTGTCTAGTTTTTCTTTCATTCCTTCATCCAATTATTTGACAAATATTTAAGGTTCTACTATGTGCAGTTTTTCTTGATTATCTCATTAATTTTTTTAAAGAAATCTCCAAACTTCTCTTGAAAAGCCTTGACAAATTTTAAAAACATCAATGAAAAGCAAGATAATTGAGTGAATTTTTTAAAAGTTTCCTTTCTATACTTCTAAATACTGTTACTAGATATTATGGTTAAGTACTGTGGTTTCATTCCTCAATATAAAAATTTTATTTTTCAATATGAAAATAAGAATGTATTTTGATTTGTGAGGATATAATAATTTAAAATCCCTTGAAGTAAATACTGGGCTTGTCTTCATTTTCTTTGGTATAATATTTATCACTCAAGTCATTAGAACAAAATGTTCATTGCAGCAGAATTTAATGCCTATGAACATGAACTACTGAAAAGCCATAAAACTGATTCAAATAGACAATGGGGTAAATAAGAACTGTAAATTTGTTTGTAATTTTAAAATCTCCTATTTGTTGAAAAGCCTCATTTATGAGCCATGCTGAAAAGGCTTCTGTCTGGAAATCAGATAATTATAGCAAAAAAAATAAATTACAGTTATTTGCAGGGCTTAGAAACAGGGAGATATAAAGTAAGTTGAAAAAATGCTAATCAAATATAGCTGAGATTCTACCACATCGGACTTAACCAAGCCAAACCCTCAAGTGTAAATGTGAATTTAAGTTCATGTAGTCATTTGAGAATAAGGCCTATTGGAACACCCAGTTTCTTTACTCCTATCATTTTATCATTTTTATTATATTATGGAGGGATACTTGTGTTTGGTAATGTATCAATGTGCTAAGAACCCATAATTTCATGATATTAGACATTGGATTCCTAAAATCTAAGTATTTAAGACATCTAAAAATAAGACTTTAGAAAAATTGTGACATTGATCTCTTGTGATAAATTAACCTATTACCTACTATGCTCCAAATACTGTGATGAGCACTAGAGATACAGAGACAAAATCTTGGGTAAAAAGTGGTGTGTAAAAGTCATATTTGCTGGTCCTGAACCAGGCCTCAGACAATCAATCAACAATCATTTACATATGCCTAGAACTTTTAGGGGATGTGAAGGCAGCTAGTGGCACAGTGGATAGAGTTCTGGGTCTGGAGGCAGTAAGACCCATCTTCCTAAACTCAAACCTGGCCTCAGACACTTAGAATCTGGGTGATCCTGGGAAAGTCACTTAATTCACTTTGCCTCTGTTCACTCATCTGTAAAAGGAGCTGGAAAAGGAAATGGTAAACCATTCCAGTATTCTTGTGAGAAAACCCCAAATGGGTTTCACAAAGAGTCAGATATGACTGAAAAACAACTGAAGGACAAATATATTTTATGTCTGCAAGGACCTTGCAATGCTGGCCTTACCAGTCAGTACCAGTCCATAGAGTAGGAGATCAGATGGTTATAGAAAAAAAAAAGAAATTTATTCAACTCTTTGGACTAGAATGCTACTTATAGCTTTTGTTTTACAAAAGGAGAAATGATTCATCTGCCTGTAATTAACTGAGGCCTGACAGCTTTTCAGAAACACACCCTTAGTGCCTTAGTGACTTAAATTTTATTCCATTTTCTACTTCAGGTGGTATGCATTTTAAATCCTTTTTTTGGGGGACTTTTCCACAAAAGGAACACTGAAATTATAGCAGAATACATTTCAAAATACATGTATGGATTTGACACTGTTGTAATTGGACGTTTCTTGAGGACTTTTATCATTATAAATGTTGTGATGCACTATTACTATCTGGGAACTTCTCAATATCATAGTCTCTAATTAGCCAAAAATATACAATAGAAATTTTAACAATTTTTTGAATCTATAACTATATAACAGTCATAAAATTAGAGGCTGAGAAAAATAGATTTGTCGACTTTTCTTTTAAATAATAATACCCAGCTACAGCAGCCTATCAGTGTAGACATAAAAGTGATAGATTCTATAGAAGCTCAAAGATATTCTCACATGTGCAAAGATCCCTGGTAATGGAATTCAGTCATTTATATTTATTCCACACAATGAAAGAATGATTCACTTCTTGTTGAACTTCACATATAGCAAAATTCTTGTCAGTAGCTGAATTCTGTTCTTTAATTAGTCATCTGTTAGCAAAATTAGTCGTGATGTTTAGCTCTTTTTAAGATGGTGTCATTGACTTACTTTGTTTGAATGGTCGTTCTAAGGGGAAAGAATACATACCTTAAAATTATTAAGACTTTATTTAACAGAATCTCAGAGATGAAAGGGACCCTAGAGGTCATCTAGTCCCAAACTAATTCATACCTAAAAAGAGTCCCCTCTATAACATGTCTACAATGGTCTTCTAATCTTTGGTCTAATGGAGGAGGAATCTGTCACCCCCTAGGCAACCCACCTAGCCTTTACATAACTTTAATCATTAGGACAGTTTTTTTTTCATCTTATATCAAGTTTAAATGGATCTTTTTATTCAATTGTCCCTCATTACTTCTAGATCTGTGCAGCATCCAAGCAGAACAAGTTATTTCTCTTTTCCATGTGTTATCCCTTCTAATACTTGGGAACAGCTATCATGCCCTAGCTACAACTACAAAAAGTAAGGGTGAGAGACCATTCATCAAAACTAGCATTTCCTAATTATTTCCATGTCTCAGAATCTCTCAAGCAGATATAGGGGTCAGTGGAGGCCAGAGGGAGTAGGAGAGAGTAGTTCTGATAGTATGGTTATATTTTAATTGAAGAGTTCCTCAGTGTATCTTAGTGAGAAGAAAATAAGAACTTTTGGGAAGGGTTATACTCAGCATCCAGAAGATAATAGCATAAAAGGATAGGCAGTTTTTTCTTGGCTTAGACATTTAAAAAATATCTTTGAGCTTTCTGGATAGGTTTGGCCAAGTCTTTGATTTAGAGAATTTTCACCATCCTGTAGATATTTTATGCTGTCTTAAAATGTTGCACCCTGTACTGAATGATACTCCAAATGTGGTCTGCCTGGGGCAATTGGACTCAGCTCCCTAAGCCTAGGTACTATGCTTCTCATAATGCAGATAAAATAAACAACATTAGCTTTCTTATCTTTCATATCACATTGTTGATTCAACTTGAGATTACTCTCTACTAAAACTATGAGATCTTTGTTCCTGACAAACCTCTGTTTAGGGGCAGTTCCCCATTGTGTACTTTTGACTTTTTAAACTCAAGTGTGTGATTTTACATTGATCCCTATTAAATATCACAATTTTAGATTTGACTTAGTATTTTGAACTGTCACAATCTTTTTGGACCCTAACTCTTATCCAATAAATTTACTTGGGGTCATCTCCAAATTTCATAATTGTACCATCTTTGCCTTTGTTCAAATCACTGACAAAATATTAAATGGAGCAAGTCTAGAATTTAATTAGAATTTGTCCAGGTTTGAGGCCCTGCTTTGTCATGTATTAATTGTAAGTCATTTCATGCTCACTACATTACAAAGTTGTGAGAAAGTACTTTGTGAATCATAAAATCTCAGCTATTTTTATAAACTTCTTTTTTGCAGCACCCTTTAAGTGGAATAGTGGAGGCATCATGATTAATATTTTCCAGATGAAGTTTACACCTTAATTTATGACCTGAAGGAGGCCATCAGTGAAGTTAGAAATGAAGGAAGCCAAGACCTACTTTGGCCCTAATCTTCCAACTACATCCTGCTCCCTGCAGTATAACGATGGTGATTGCTACCTGCCTTGGCCACATTGCACAGCAGGTAGGTGTGTGGATACAATTATGACAGTATTTTACCTTTAGGGAATTATGGAGCATTTTTTTTAAACCTTTACCTTCCGTCTTGAAGTCATTACTGTGTATTGGCTCCAAGGCAAAAGAGTGGTAAGGGCTAGGCAATGGGGGTTAAGTGACTTGCCCAGGGTCACACAACTGGGAAGTGCCTGAGGTCAGATTTGAACCTAGGACCTCCCCTCTTTAGGCCTGGCTCTCAATCCACCGAGCTACTCAGCTGCCCCCATGGAACAATTTTTTTAACCTACATCTGTAAAATGGGGATAATAGGGACACCTATCTTACAGTATTGTTATAAAGAGCACCAAAAAAAATGTGAAACACTTCATAAAATTTAAAACACTATACAAATGCTTACTATTATTATTAGTAGTACTATTATTAGTAGTAGTACACAACCAATAGAATGTAAAATGAAGATTATGTTCATACAGGTTGATATGGCTAATGTACAAATAATTTAGACTATTGATATCCATTTGGGGGAGCCAAGGGCTCTAGTTTCTTCCGTTAATTACTGCTTGATGGTGCAACTTTTAAAATAGATCCCCTTAACAAATTTCATATTAAAATTTTTTTCCCTGAATTTAGCAAACACAACAATGAGCATTTCTAGATATACAACAGAATAGAACAATAAGATTGTATATTCTCAAAATCTCTAGAATGTGCTACTTGCTTTTCTTCCTAAATATATAATAAATTCAACATGTAGTTTCAAAGCTATCCAGCTTGTTGATGCTTCTTTTCTGACCTGTTTTCTCTGCATCTTTTAAAAAGGAACCTAGGTGACCCTCTATTCTTTTCTTTATTAGCTCCCTATTCTTCCTCAGCCACCTCTTCCCAATCTCCATTGTGAAAAAAAGGAAAAGAACAACTTCATTTCCAAATATATCCTCCTTCCCCTCCCTTACAAAATCCTCCTTTGTAACTAAAGGAGAAAAAAGAAGAGAGTTGGAGTTGGAGAAGGAGGAGTTCAAGAAAACTTATGAAAACATAAACTGAGTCAGACAGTATATGCTATTTCATAATCATAGTTCCTTGACTCTTCAGAGGAGGGAGAGAGGTACATTTTTCTCATCTCTTCTTCAGGGACAAGTTCCATTTATATTCTGTATATCTATATCCCTCCCCACCTAGATCTGCTTACTTTACTTTGCATCAGTTCATATGTCTTCCCATGCTTCTTATGCTGCTTCTTCATATTCCTTGTATCTTACGAAACAATAATATTCCAAATATATGCCACAATTTTTTAGCCACTCCCCAAAGCAAGGGCATCTACTTTGTTTCCAGCATTTTGCTACCACAAATTCTATTGTGAATATTTTGGTATTTGTGGGATTCTTAGTGAGAACGTGTGGCTGAGCCAATCATTACAGACATTTTTGTCACTTTTTTTTTAACATAATTCAAATTGCTTTTCATTGCATTTCATGGTTGGAGTACTGTTCTACCAAGAGTGTATTAGTATGCCTGTCTTACCATGGCCCTATTTCTATCTTTTGTCCTCTTTGCCAGTTTGAATCATGTAAATTATTTTAATTTGCATTTCTTTTATTATTTAGTGATTTGAACTGATCTTTCAAATGATTGTTAATAGTCCAAAATTCTTCTTTTGAGTACTTTTAAAAATAGTCTTTTATAACTGAAAATGTCCCAAAAAAGCAGTGGGAAACAGAATAAAACAAACTAGTTGTTATGATGCCTAGAAGCCACAAAAGGGGTGGTATTTTTACTAGCAACAGGCTAGAAAATGATGAATAGTTTACTTTTTCAAGTTTTATCATTGATAGCTATAAAACATTTTCATAGTTAACCAGTGAACATTTATTAAGCACTTACTGTGTACCAGACACTGCTAATAGAATGTTAGAACCAGAAGGAACCCTAGAGGACATTCTTACCAACTTTTTCATTTTGCAGCTGACAAAATAAGGCTCTGAGAAATGGAATGACTTTTCTGAGAGGGTAGCACAACTGAAAGCAGACCTATATTTTCCTCCTCAACTGCTTCTGATGGTCAGAATCAATGAGTTTGCCAATTTTAGATATTCAATGAGCAATATCTACATATAATCATTTTGATCTTTAACAGGGGACAGGAAAACACCCCACTGTGTTTACAGGATACCTGCCTAGGCAATTAGTCATTAGCTTTTATGGTACTTTAAATAATTATAATTCTTACCTACTAGATTTTATGCAATAATTTCTTTTCAGTGTTTCAAAAAGATATAGTGAGTGATTATGGAACCACAGGTTCTGTTAAAGACTTTTCCAAAACTCCTGCTTCCCTTCTCCCCATACTTCATCCCCCCAAATTTTCTTATATAGAAAAACTTACAACAGTGGAAGAAGAATAATTTTGTTTCATTACATTGGAATCAAATTTGAATCATTTAAAGAATCCACCCAGATCTTTACTCCATGTAAGTTTTAATGGAGAAGTAAGTTATGACAAGTCAAACCGTTGCCTAATTGTTCAACTTCATTATTATGGTTATTTACATATACCCTACAACTACCAGTGAATATAATCTTTAATGAATATGACAGATGCTAGCTAGAAACTATAAAATCACCAGTAGGCATTTCTTCTGGGATCTCTTAAAAGTAATCAAATTCTACCCAAGGGCTTTCTGGAAATGAACTCTCTCTTTCTTCAAACCAATTCTCCAAGGGAGATTTTGTCCCGTTGTTTAAAGCCTAACTCTTTATATTTCTTTTACTCAGGGTCATCACAACAGGATGAATAATGGGTTAAAATGGAGCTCTGGATTTAGAGTGAGACAATCTGGGTTCAAATCCCAGCTCTTCCATTACTTGTATAATCTTGAGCAAATCACATAACCTGTTTTACCATGTTTCCTCATTTATAAAATGGGGAGAGGGGGAAAAGTGTATGAATTTCTTGCTACTACAGAAAGTTCACCTATGAATGTTTTGGAACTTATGGGACCTTTATTTTTCTTCTCCTTTGATCTCATTGGGATATATCCCTGGACCAAAGGGCATAGACATTTTTATCATTTTTTAAAAAGCATAATTCCAAATGGCTTTCCAGAATGGTTTGGACCTATTCTTCATTGTGCAGTCATTTTTCAGTTGTGTCCAACTCTTTGTGCTTCCACCTGGGATTTTCTTGGCAAAGATACTGGAGTGGTTTGCCATTTTCTTCTCTGGCTCATTTTATAGGTAATGAAACAGAGGCAAATAGGTTTAAGTGACTTGCCCAGGGTCACAGAGCTAGTAAGTATCTTAGGTTGGAGTTGAATCTTCCTGACTTCAGTCCCTGGCCTTTATCCTGTGTCACTGTATTCATAGTGTATTCGTATGTTTGTCTTTCCATAGCCCCACTAGTATTGACTATTCCCATCTTTTGTCATCTTTGCCAATTAAGTGATGTATGAGAATTGTATTGATTTCCATTAAAAAAATTATTTAGTGATAGTCAGACTCTATGACTTCTCGGATACCTTCTAGTTCTAGACATATAATTTTATGATCTATCTTTAATACTTCAAAAAATCTATAATATCACTTTGGCAGGCACTCCCTCCAGCCACAAGATCATAACCATCATAACCCCTTTATGCATTAATGAGCAACCTTAATTAGTTGCTGCAGGAAAAATAAAATGAAACAAAACCAACTAGTGAGCTACCTCGTGACAAACCTCTCAAAACCTGGCTCCTAAACAACTATGGACTTTCATTGGGCCCATACTCAAATTTAGACCAACTTTACAGGATAAATCAGAGCCTGTGTTTTGTACTGGCATAAGTATTAAGAAGTCAAGGTCACCAGGATCAGAACCAAACTTTATTACAGGTACAACAAGCTGAAATGGATTTAAATTGTTTATGAGGCAAGTACTTCTTGATAAGATGTGCTGCAAATTGGATTAGGTTATGAGGACAGATTATAGAACTTCTTTCCTAGAAGATCCTTAAGAAAATGGTAGATAATATGGAGCTATCTCTCTGTGATGATTAGCAAGCATAACTAGGTTATGCTTTTCAAGGAGCGCACAGCACCTTATTTCTAATTTTTTACTTAGCCAGTGAAAATAGTGAGTGTATTGTTATAAGTTAATAAGCACTTGTCATCGTTCATTTTAGAATCACCTGTCACCATTAATTTTTTGGGTAGAAGCACTTCTTGTTGCTCAGTCCTTTTTGTCTTATCCAAGTCTTCATGATCTCATTTGGGATTTTCTTGGCAGAAATACTGGAGTGGTTTGCGATTTTCTTCTCCAGCTCATTTTGCAGATGAGCAAACTGTGACCATTAGGGTTAAGTTGACTTGCCCAGGGTCAACCAGCTAGTAAGTGTCTGAGGTCAAATTTGAGCTCAAGTCCATGTGACTCCAGGCCCTGTCCTTTATCCACTGAGCCACTTAGCTGCCCTTTGGATTCTTTATGACCCTGTTTGGGTTTTTTTTCAAAGATACAGGAATGGTTTGTAATTTCCTTCTCCAGTTCATCTGAGAGATGAGGAAACTGAGGCTAACAGAGTTATATGGCTTGCCCAAGGTCGTGTAGCTATTAAAGTGTCTGAGGCTAGATTTGAACTCAGGAAGATAAGTCTTCCTCCCTCTAGGCTCAGCACTCCATCCATTTTGCCATCAACTTCCCCAGAACACTTAAGCATTTATCAAATGGGGGCATGTTTTCAGGTAAATCAGCCAGTCAACAGGCCCATACTGAGCACATTCTATGTGCCTTGTACTCTGCTAAGTATTAGGATCCAAAGAAAGGGAAAAACGAAATTCCTGTCCTTTAGGAGCTCACATTAGGGGACAACCACATGCAAAGAGCTGTATACAGAGAAGACAGAAATTGTTTAGGTAAATGGAATAATTGAATGAGATTTTGGAAGACCTATTAATATCTACATCTGTGGGGCATGTATGAAAAAGATCTCCTGGTTGTATTGATGCACCTGACTTTACACTTAAGTAAATTAAAACAACAAAAATGTTTCTTAATGCAGAAGCACAAGAGGCAAATCCAGGTAAATATGTCTGGTTTCTATTGAGCTGTCTTTGATAGGTAGGATTAGAATTATTCGACTCTAGGGGAGTTAGATAGCACAGTGGATTCAAAACCAATCTTGGAGTCTGGAGAATCTGAGTTCAATCTGACCTCAGATGCTTCTTAGCTGTGTGACCCTGAATAAGTCACAACCCCAATTATCTAGTCCTTAGTGGATTTTCTGTCTTAGAACTAACTTGAAGACAGAAGGTGAGAGTTTAAAAAAGGAGAAATTGTGCAGCACAGGGACATGAAAGCAAAGGAAGTTATCAAATATTCAAGGGGATACTAAAGAATATCCTTTTCTGGAAATAAGTAGCTAGAATTTGAAATGATTGTTTGAGATCTCTTCTGGTCCTAGAATCCTCTGATTGACAAAGCCCAGATTTCTTCACTACTTTGACATTAATGAAAAAGACCTGGTGCAGTAAAAAAAGTGCACAGGATTTAGGTTAGGAGGACTTGGATTTTAATCCAGGCTCTGACACTTGCTCTCTGCCTGACTCTGGTCAAGTTATCATCTTCTTTGGGCCTCAATTTCCTTGTTTCCGACATAAGGCAAAAGGACCTAATGGCTTCTAAGGTAGCTTCTACCTCTAACATTTTGATCCTACAATCTCACAAAATATCTTGGTCCAGAGGAAAGAAGACTGGTTTAAATGCAGACCCTGCTACTTACTCCCTGTGTTATTCAACCGCTGTGATCTCCCGCTTTGCTATCTGCAAAATGAGACGGCTGGCTTAAGTGATCTGCAAGGTCCCTTCCACCTCTAAATTTGTGATCCCACGATCCTCCGGGCTTATGTTTTTTCCATCCCTCCCTGACAGTTATACCTCTGACGGTAGTTCTACTGGCTGACTGTATACTAGCAAATGGCTTTCTGAACACAGGTTGCTGTGCCCAAAGTTGTTCACACTCTGGCAACATTTCGTTTGTCATAGTTCCTCACAATGTGTACTTCACACACATTCTAGAGGGCTTTTGGCTCAGGCCATCTGTTAGTTTGGAAGACCGGATCTCAATATGTTGGTGAGTGGACTAGAGCACATTCTGTCCCTGTCTTTTGCAACTTCCTCCTACAGGAAAGATCTTCCTCTTGGAATTTATAAAGGATAGACCCAAATCCACTGTGTTCTATTATTTTTAAACTGGTTTTGATTTGCTTGTGCTGCTGACTTTGTTTTTAGACAGCTTTTGCTCAATGCTTAAAGAAGATTGCCTGCCTTGTAGTCAGAAACCTGGTGCAGAAAGCTAGTTCTTCCTTTGTCTCAGTGTTCCCATCTGTAAAATAGGAACATGGTAAAACCTCACTATGTAGACCTTTATTACACCATGCCTTCTCTCAAAGAGCTTATGCTCTATTTGGGAGGAAGGGAAAGAGGTCGGGAAATACAAGTACAAATAGAAGATGAGTATAATGCAAAAAAAAAAAAAAAGAAAACATGATAGAGCTAGTGTTATGGGGGCAGGAGAGGGAGAAGCCTTCCTGGAGGGGGTGGTATAGAAATTGTACCTTCAGGGAAGAAAACACTTATTATAACATGGAAAACTCATGTTGAAGGTCACCTACAAAGGCTATATTTAGTTCACAGAAATGCCATTATGCAACTATGATTATTTTCTGACACCATTTGTATTTATTAACACAGGAATCTAGAACTATGTAGAGTCCCGAGATATAAAGTAAAGGGTGAGTCCATGTTTCACCAAGATAAAACCCAGAGACAACAGGATTGAGTAGCTATGCTCAGGTAGGTGTAGGAGCGCACAGGTGTTTCATCGGTGCCAATAGAGGGCGGCAGAAGCCTTACTTGGGGTCAGCAGTGATCCACTTATACTCAACTGGGGTTCCGTTAATACTCTAGAGAAGTACAGAAACAGTATGTAGGGCAAGTCTGGGAAATCCAAAGGAAGTAGGCTAAAACAGCAGGAAGCCTGGGTTATGGGCTTTTCTGTGTCACAGAAAATAGGTAACCACAAAACAAGAGGGATCCGAGGTCAGGACAGGCAGAAAGAAGAGCAGGCATTGAGAGGGAATAAGGGAAAAAAAAACCAGAACAGAAAAGCTAGAGGTGAAAGAATGGGCAGCTAGGTGTGTGAGAAGCGAGAGAGCAAGTCAGAAGCGATGGAAAATCGAATAAGGGGGAAGTGGGAAGCAGTACCTTTGGTCTCCCTTACACTAGGCAGCCCAATATTTTGGCTCTGAAGCATTATGGCTTTAGCCAGCCAGGATCTCACAGCTAAAGTCAAGTAAGATGGTCTCAAATGAGAAAACCCAAGAACTAATTTAAATTGATATTAGTTTCTTTAGTTTTTCTATACAAATTCAAAGAATGGTTAAGCTTTAACTAACTTAAATATTTGGTTTCAGAAATAATAACTTCTGACATATAATTTGGAAGCTCATATCCACTATCTCATTTGATATTCATATCAAATTGGTGAGAGATATCTTCATTTTCCAGTTGAAAAATCAGAGGCTCTGAACTTCTCTAAGATTATGGAGGATACCATCATTCTTCTGGTCATCTAGCATCGCAATTTTGACTCCTAAATCTCACTAATTGCACATATCCAATTAGTTGCCAGATTTTGTCACATGTGCCTTATGTCAGAAGTTAGTCAAAAAGTTAGCAAACATTTATGACTTCTTTTTCCCTCAGCTAATCTGCTCGGCTTTGACTCCAGGGAATAACGTGCCCCTATACCAGGTACTTCAAGGATCCCTCTCTTCTTTTCCAGCTTTCTTTTGTGTGTTGTCTTCTCCTAATGGATTGGAAATTCCTTAAGAGTAGAGATTGACTTTTTCTTATTTGTAACCACAAAATGCTTAGCATAATGCCTGGTACAGAGTAGGCACTTAACACATACCTATTGAATTATTAAATTATTATGTGCCTACTGTGTTCCAGGTTCTCTGCTAACTACTGGAGATACAAAGAAAGACAAAACATCTAAGTAGCATGAAAGTTCTGGTCTCTCTATCCCAGAACCATTCAGACAGTATTTGCTCCTTGGGGGACTAAGGTAACTCTGAGGTATTTGTTAGGAGTCTTTTCTTTACTTCCATGCATTTGAGCGGTTCTACTGGTTATGTTCCTTCTGTTCTTAGAGGCCAGTGACTAGCACATTCACACAAGCCACCTCTTCAGCCTGTAATTTGTCCCTAACTCCACCTCTGAGAATAATTTTCTTTCTGTGCTCAAGTCAAGTGCTGCCTCTTCCCTCTCTCTTCCTTGCCTCACTGACTAATACTCTCCTTCAAATTACTTGTATTCATTTTCTTTTCTGTATGCATTATACACTCCCTCCTTAAAATAATATATAAATATAAATAACATACATAAATACAAAAAATAAATAAAATATAAAATAATATAACATCCCCAAAGGCAGAGATTGCTTTCTCTTTGTATTCTCAGAACCTAGACCAATGCTTTTTTTTTTTTTCCTCTGAACTGGAGAATGTTATAGACATTACCTGGTTAAGTGAATGAAGACACTGCAAGAATTTATACTTGAGATTTTTAAGGTGGCCTGGTCAGTGGCCTTCCCCTTAGGTACTCTTAGGAATGGAAACTGGAGGAGGGATCAGCTATGTGCCACATTTCAACTACATTACGCAAAATTAAGTTTGATTTGGTAACCTCACTTTTTGATATATTCTGAATAATATATTAGAGGTACTAGAAACCAAGCCACAAACCCTGACCTCAAAATATGTCCTGACACACTATGATAGTAACACAAGAGACTGAGGGAAAGATGACCTTGCTGCCATCATTGTTCCTCTCAGCCTCTCTGTTTATTCCCAGCTATAGTATTCCCAGTTAACAATTATTTCATGCTAACCACTGCTTGCTATACATACATTAGCGGTGTACCTCTTTCATGACAGACCTATCACTCAAGGAATTACAATCAATTACTTCTTAGCAGTTCCCAAAAAGGCAAGCACTATAGAAAGGGCATTCCCATGTTAAACCAGGATGAAGACCACTTTTCCAGCCTTGTAGCATCCCAATCTTATAACACGGTTCCTGAACATCAATCAGTCTTTTTGAGGAAGACTGGCTGATGTGCTATCAGGACTGGAAATGTCCCAATTTTCAAAAAAGGAAAAGAAGTGGATTGTATATACTTCAGGAAATTGAACTTGATATGCACATTGGCTAATTATTAATTATGACATTGGAAACATTACTTCATTTCTCTGGGTCTCAGTTTCCTCATCTATAAAATGAAGAGTTTATATGTTATAGCCTTCAGGTCCCTTCCATCCCATCTTAATTTTATATCACAAAGAGGAAAATTTTTAGAATGGCCAATTAAACAAATGGTCTCTGAATATGTAGGAAAGGGAGTAACAACCCATATAAGCTAACATAGATTCATTTAGAAAAAATCATTCTCTAGTTCATTTTACATATGAGGAAAACTGAGACCAATAGAATTAAGAGATTTTTCCAAGGTCTTCCTGCCTTCAGGCCTGGTACTCTATCTGCTCTATCCATTGCACTCTATTCCCTAGCTCTACAATATTTCTCACATTCCTTCCTTCCTCCCTATTCCTGCTGCCACCATCCTAATATAATTTCTTATAACCACCCACCTACATCCTAACAGGCCTTCCCATCTTCACTCTCCTCTTCAATTCATCCTTCATACTACTGCCACATATCTTGCTTATACACAGATGTGATCATAGAATCAAAGAATCACAGATCTAGGGCTCTAGGGCTCTAGGGCACATTGGAGTACCTTCATATGACCTAACTCTCTCATTTTAAAGATGAGGCCCAAAAGATTAGATGGTTTTTCCAAGGTCAAGTATTTTTATTTTTTAAACTGTATTATACTATCTTCCCACTACCTTTCTGTTTCATCATTTCCCTGCTCAAAATACCCCTCAATATAGCTTAATGTCTTAAGCCAAATTAGCTAAAATCATCTCCAACAACATGCTTTCCTACTTCCATGCCTTTGTTCAAACTGTTGCCTGTGCCTGGAATTTCTTCCACTACTTCTACTTGATGAATTTCTACTCATTCTTTAAAACCCATAGTGGATTCAACTTGATATAGCAGATATATTAATTACTATATGTCTTCAAGTTCAGTGGATAACCCCTTGTCAGGGTTGGGATTCCGAGAGGTGGAGATGACTTTTGAGGTTGTTTCCAATTTTAAAATGATTTGGGTCACTTTTTATAGTTCAATATCATTTGGATACCTGACATTTTAAATTCTTTTCATATAACTTTTTTTCTTTCAGTTTTGATCCCAAAGCTCCAATTTTGCTCATTCATATCTCTGAACTACAGAAACACATCCACACTTTAGATTTCTGTCTCCTTGTATTTGGGTGAAAATACTCCCTCTACCATCCCTGACCTATCCCTTGCTCATTACCTTCTACATGCTTCTAGTCCCTCCTGACCCCAGTTTCTGAAGTAGATGCCCAACATTATAGCTGGTTCCATAAAGGGCTCTTGGCTTTAACCCTTTTCTGGTCTTATTGCTGGTCTCATTTCTAGCTGGAGTCAGGATTAACAAGATACTGAAACCATAGGCCCTCTGACTCGGTAGCAGTTAAATTCTGGCATCTAATGGTTTTACCATTAAAATATGTGGGGCAGAAAGAAAATAACTATTGTCAGTAGCTCTGATAAGAGCAACTGCTAGAAATTTTTAAAAGACTTTGAATGATAACTTTAGCAGGGTGCTCAATCCATGCCCAAAAGTTGTGGTAGCTTTAATGTAGATGACTTTACAGCTTAATCATTCCCTAGAATGATAGAAGAAAGGAGCAGGTATAAAACCAGGGAGAAGATATGGAGCTTCTGAGGGAGGAGATCCAAGCCAATGTAACTGAAAGTCGGCCAGAACTTTTCTTTGGAGTGGTTCTACCAGGTTTACTATGATCTGTGCTTCCAGTGTGATTGGCTTGGTTTGTAGGCATTCTTGAAGACCCGTGCTTCTATGCTGGTCTATGTCCCAAGTGTCTAGTCCTACCTGTTTTCAGCTACTCACAGAGCCCTAATTTGACCTCAGCTTTATCCCATACTCTGGCTGCTAACTTTTGTTTTTTATTGTTTGGCAGTGTAACAAATTATATAGGTTATGAAGGGAATTAGTTGTACATCTGGGTTAATCCTGAGATCTCCAATCCCAGAAGTACTCGAATATTCTCTGGAAATTGTGCTAAGTACACTGGCATTGATAGGAGATTTTTCCTTCATTGTTGAAAGGAAGAAATAAACAATGATTTATTGAGTACCTACAATATGCTAGGCCCTGTGCTGTGTGTTTTACAAATATCATTTTATTTGATTCCCTCCCAACAAGTCTAGTACATAGATATTCTTTTTATAGTTGAGGAAACTAAGGCAAGCAGAATTTAAGTGGCTTGCCTGGGATCAAACAATTAGAAAGTATCCCAGACCAGATTTGAATTCAAGTATTCCTGATTCTAGACTCAGTGCTCTACATACTTTAGATGACTGGGAGAATGGAGTAAGGGAATGAGGCCCTTTCACAGAGGGTGGTGCCAAAGAATAGTCCAGGATAGGAAAAAAGAATAAACTCACAGATTGTTCAAGATATCTTGAATTCCAGGAGAGAAATCTCTGGTACCAGAGGGGAGAATGTCCTTTTCAACCAGGGCAGGTAAGTATCAGAGCAGATATTAGTATTCAGGTCAGAGGTAGGAAGGCTCCTATTAAAACTGCCAGTTTTGATTTGAAGCACTCAGACAGGCTGTAAAACTAAGTCATAATTTAGTTTTTGTATATGTATTTGGTGGTCAACATTTTGTGGGAAAATGAAGAATGCAGTTTTCCCATGACTCATTGAAGGAGTTCACTATGATGGGGTCTGAGAAGTATTTTAGATACTTTGGGATATTGGCTTAGATCTGGGTAAACTTTTGAGGTTTAGGGAAAACATGCCTGTAAATGGAGGTGGCATCAACCACCTTCTCTCCTCCTTCCTCTTATCTGTGGCAGCTATCCTCAGTTTCCTTATCTGTAAAGTAAGAGCACTGGGCTAGATGATCCTTTAGATTTCTTCCACTACTCAGTATCCAGGACAGCATACAAATATAGTTGGTCCATGTAGTCCTGTAGTCCTTATAATAAGAATAACTCCTTTAAATACTTTAAGGTTTGCAAAATGCCTTTTTGCATGCATTATTGTAATTGATCCTTACATCAACCCTCTGAGGGAGGTGTCAATACATTAATAATGTATCATTATTAATTATTGTTAATAAATTAATAATAATAAAAGAAAGGGAATCTAAGGTTCAGAATATGTTGATTCCCATTGTTAATAAATATACGAAGAACAACTGAACCAGGGTTATCTTGATCCAGTATAGTAATCTGTCCTCTATACCACACTTCTTTTTGTCTTTGTGGTAGTCAATCAAAAAGTTCAGTTATGGGCAAGGTATTATGCTAGAGATTTATTTTTTCTCTCATTTTTATAAAGATACCAAAATAGATCAGAAGTGTCCCTGTCCAGGAGTATGACCAACTAAGAGGGGCCAGAGCATAAGGAGCAATAGTTTTTTGATTTATTTTAATAATCCTCTAAGAGCATATAGTATCTCATCCAGAGTATTTGTATATTTTCAAACATGCACCTAGTTGCCATACTTCATTATTCTGTGTTATTTTTGCAAGGTCACCATTCCTTCTTGAGGAATTCTTGTCACATTTTTCTTCCTAAAAACTCATTAAGTTTTTATCATTCACTTGAGATATATTGATTATGGGAGGACTATTATTTATACCTCTATTGTTTTCAGTTCTTAATCATTGGGTCTCTGATAGGGGCATTTCCTAGCTATGCCCACTGAGCAGATAGGCTGTGAATTGCATTGGAATGGTGCAATTTAGAGCTGGAATCCAGCCTAACTTGAAACATTTACTAGATTCAAAGATGCTGAATTGTTGAGAAAATAGTCCTCATTAATTTACTTTCCTTATATATTATACCCATTATTTCCTTTGGTGCCTGGGTCCATTTTTGGAGTATGGACTATTGGTGGAATGAAGGGAAAAATGAAAGCTTCTTGGCAGAAAGCCTAGTTCAGTATGTGAGCAATTTCGGGAATAGGAAGGATTTTGTCTTGGCCAGAAGCAGTTGGTGAAATTGTGTTTAGTGCTATAATTATTAGATTTGGGACAGGTCTAGATTTGAAAAGTAAGGTGATTTCCTGAGTCCCTAGATATCCAGGCCATCTTTTGACTCCACTGATGCCAACACAAAACATATATGTATGTATAATGTGGGTATACATGTGTGGGCCACTTCCACACTTCAACTGATGAGAAGCTACTGTTCCCTGCTTTTCCTTTCAAGAGCTGCTATTGATATCATATTTAATTCCTACCTCTCTCCAAGTCGGGAAGAACTGAGACTGGCAATTAGAGGTAGTGCCACTACTAGGGCCAAGGAATTGTCATGAAAAAAACTTTTAGATGTAAGTGTGTAGCTGTGAATGAACACATGCTTGTGTGTGCTTGGGCCTGACTTGGTGGCATCTCTGATGCTTTCCCAGTTCTTCCAAGCACCTGGCCACCATGAGAGTACCTGTCTACATGAGCTCCAGCTGTTAGGGAACTATAGCCATTTACTCAGAGCACTTCTGAAACAGGGTATCTGTTGGACAGCTCCATCTTTTAGTAGGGCTGTTCAGTTGATGCTTTGGTCAGTTGACCAAACAGTAGCATTTGTTAAGTACCTTCTATATGCCACGCACCATACTGGGGGATACCAAAGCAAAAAATAAAACAATTCTTGCTCTCATGACCAAATAGCCAGCAAAGAAGTCCCTCTTGGTTAGGGTTCTTATGAAATTGTTATAAGACTCTCATTCTGGTCTGTTTGGGGAAAGTATTTGGCAGAGTCTTATTCCTTGTGCCATGTTGCTCCTGTTACAATATGTAAATTGCCTCCTTTTCTTACATCAACATGTTTGTTATGAAAGAATTGCTTTTTAGACTTATGTTTGTGACAGGTCTACTTTTACTTATGTCTTTAGAGGAATGGGAAGGGATGAAGGTAAGAGCCAATCTGCCATGAGAGAAATCTGGCCAACTACTCATACACTTATGGGACTTAACATTAGGCAGCCTTTCCTAAAGATGGGAATTAAGTTTTTTTTTAACTGAATCAGATTTATGGTCTTACTCTGAATCTGTAAGGCATGTCATTTTACCTCAGAGCCCCTCTTAGATGTCTAGGTTCCTAAATAGCTTGGAACTTGACTATAGATCTATATCAGTGGTTCCCAAACTTTTTTGGCCTACTGGCCCCTTTCCAGAAAAAAATATTACTTAACCCCTTGGAAATTAATTTTTTAAATTTCAATAGCAATTAATAGGAAAGTTAAATGCACCTGTGGCCATCACTGCCTCTCCTGGATCGCTGCAGCATCCACCAGGGGGTGGTGGCACCCACTTCGGGAATCACTGATCTATATAAAGACTATTAAGGAAATGCAAATGAATCAATTCATGAGATTCTTGCTTGCCTTTCTTTTCTTTTAAAATGTTTTATTAATGCTTTTTTCTGTCATTTCATAGATTTAGAGCTTGAAGCGTCCTCAATAGTTTTCTAGTCCAGTTTTATTTTGCAGATGAAGAAACTGAGACTTATATAAACTAGGTGATTTGTCTAACACTACACAGGTAGTAAGTGGCAAAGGTGAGACTTGAAGGCGCATCCTCTAACATCATTGACACTTCCCAAAGACTTTCCCCATGCTCCACCAAAAGAATTTTTCTTTTTAAAACTTAGTACAGTAAAGCAAAATTTAAAAAATCGACACGTTGGTTATGTTTGTAAATATATGTCTTATTTCTTGCCTACAGCCATCTCTCTCTGGAGATTGCCAGAGATTTCCCAGAGGGTTAGATGTCAGAGTAACAGACAATATCCAAAAATGGAGGTCACCATAACCTAGTTATTAAAAGCTGCCCCCTAGTCTTAACTGCTTATGTATTCCTGTATTCTTTCAACAGGCACCATATGAATCTTCCAAAAGACAGGCTATCTTGATAATCATATACCGGTTCTAATCTTAGGGCACATCTTGCTTAAATGTTCCTCTTGACCATTTGAGCAATGCCGAGTGGGACTAATCCACTTATCCCATTATTTCTACTGGTTGGTTCTAGAGACCAGAACATGTCATCTTTCCAACAGTGCAGCCATCCATCTATCTCCCAGGTCATCTCTGCCACACAGATGTATCCTTTTCCTTCTTGTGATTCTCTATCACTCTTTCTCCCTTCCCCCAACCTTATGCTCTTGAAGTAATCAAATCCATCGTGCCACAGTTTCCGAATATTGAGGACATCATATTTCTATCTCTCTGATTCCCTAGTTCAAAACTTCTTTTTTTGGTCATCACTCTCCTATACTTGTCAATGGCAGGTATTATATCTATTTTAATATTTGTATCCTCAGCACTGAGCACAGTGTCCAGAATTTTTAGTAAAGACTTTAAATGCTTTTTCAACTATCTATCCATCTATCCATTAATTTATTGAGGCTCTTCAATAAGGTGCAGCTGCTTAAATGGCTATTAGGTTCCCCTCCTCACCCAAACTAATGTTTATCACATAAGTTGTATGTTCCTTATTCTGGGATAGAGACACTCACTAGCCAAGGACTGGATTTCTGTGTTCTTAGTGTTCCTAAAGGGTTGAACTCCACTTTAGGATCTTATTTATTAGTCTGATATGTGCTGATGGGTATTGAAAGTGGCCAGGGGCTTGACCCTGTATTTAGGCAGAGTCATACATATTTGTTATGGGATAATTGCCTTTCACACTTAAATCTGAGTCTTAACAGTCTTAGAACTTCTGTTTACTTATGTCTTTAGGGGAATGGGATGGAAGTGATGGTGGGAACCAGTCTGCTATGAAAGGAAGCTGGTCAACTACTCATGCAATATAAGGGGGCAATACATTTTTTTTGACAAAAATAAAAAGATGGGAGGAGAAATGTATAGAGCAGAGAGGGATAGCAGAGTCTTTTAGTGCTTGTATTCAGCTTAACTGTTTAGTTAGCTATCACACTAAGAGTGGTCTAAGAGTGATTTTTTTAAAAAGAAACTGCATATTTTCAGGAGTACAGTATGTCTTCAAAGATACTCTATATTAGTGACGGTAGTGATGCATGCCACCCACATAGGCAAATTTCTTATTGCCATAGTAATTTACAAATACATTCCCAAAGCTTCTGAAATCCACATCCTTCATATAAAATTTCATGATAAGGACTTATAAGGGTATCAACATTTCACCATGCATCGAAATTACACAGCGAAGATGATTATTTAGACATCTTGGGTGAGTCATCTCCTCTTTGGTGTAGCATAGTTTTGTTTGGTGTGTGCTTTCTCTTCAGATTGTGTTACAATAACACTGTAGTAAGTTTGAAAAGTTGCTCTTGGCATATATCTTGGATGTCAAACTACTTACATGATTATTGTGTTTTATTTGTGATATGTTTAGGAGGTGGTATGATATAGAGGTAGGAGTTCTGCTGACCTTGGAATCAGGAATAGCAGCATGCAGATTCAGACTCTGATACTTCTTTGCTATGTGACTCTTGGCAAGACACTTAAACTTTTAGATCTTCAAGTTCTTCATCTGTAAAATGGGGATTATAATACTACCTACCTCACATGGTTGTTGTAAGGGTCAAATGAGGTCATATGCATAAAACACTAAAATTCTATATAAATGTTAAGTGAGATCCAAAGAATTTTAGTGACTTGTCCAATACTGCTAAGAAGATACAAAGAGAGGATAGTCTGTATGTGACCTCTAGTCAATATATTATGATATTATGATATCATCAGCTCTTCAGTATTTGAAAGAATGATCATTTTATTGGTATGGATGCCATCAAGTCATGGTACGACCCTTCTATACCTTCATATATGATTTCCAACACTTCTGATAAATCTCACTAGAATTAGTTTGTCTGGTTCCTAGATAAAATAATATGCAAACTTACAGTTTTTGCAACTTACAAACATCTCAGATCTCATTTAGATGTCAGTAGTACTTTAGAAGTACTTTAGAGGAGGCTTACTGGTTCATACTCTTTAAAGCAATTTCCATGTCTCAAGCAATTATGTTGTGTCACACAAATCCAGACTATAGGTCCCTAGAAAAATACGGCATGATAAGATACTTTTAAATGTCAACTATCTAATTTCTTTAAAAAGAAAATTCTGTTGTATTGAACATATTAATAAAACTAATTCTAATTGAACTCTCTCAATCATAAGAGTATTTGATATTTCAGTCTGTTCCTTTAAGATGAACTTTAGTCTTAAGAGGAAATTCAGTAATGTGTTTTAATAAGTTATAAATTAAATAAATATAACACAGAAAGTGGTACTATCTAGTCCACTAGAGAAACTATCAGTCTGAAAATTTTAATAACCTTTTTATTTAATTCTTTCTCCTAACATAAAGTTGCTGTGTCTTTAAATTTCTGAGTTCAATATACATGCTTATTTTCTCAATCTAATTTAACACCTAACTTTACTTAATAGAATGTCATTTCTTCTCTGCTTCTGCTTATAATAACTTATCCAATCCTCCCCTCTTCCAAACGTTTCTCTTACTATAGAGGACATCATTATCCTTACAGGCACTCAGCTAACAAAGCCACAATCCTGTTAAGGCCCTTTTCAAAAAGCTTTCTAACTGGTGTGTCTGCCTGGTTCAAGTCTCTCCCCAGTCCAATTCATCCTCTTCTCAGGTGCCAAAGTAATTTTTCTAGAGTGGGGTCTGACAATGCTGTCTTTCCAAGGTACCACTTGGTGAGCTACTGTGGGTCCTTCTTGCCTCTAGGACCAAATATAAAGTCATCCATTTGGCACATTAAAGCATTTTGTAACCTGTCCTCTTCTGACTCTTCTAGCCATCTTATATTTGACTCTTCTTTGTGTTCTATGATTCAGTAAGGCTGGCCTACTTGTAGTTCCTTGTAGTTCCCATCTCCTTGACTTTGCAGTAGCTTCACTGCATCTCCCATATCTGTAATGCTCCATCCCTGACTCTAATTCTTAGTTTTCCTTGTCTACCTCAGCTAAAAATCCCAATTTCTGTAGGAGGCCTTTCCCAGTCCCCTTAGCTGCCAGTGCTTTTACCTCTTGGATTGCCTCCTCTCTCCTCTGAATATATCTTATCTGTGCCTAATTATTTATATATTGTCTCTTCCATTAGAATATAAGCTCAATGAAGGCAGGATATGCTTTTATGTTTCTTTGTATCCTCAGCACTTAGCACAGTGTTTAGAAGTATAGAAGTCGAGGACAATTTCCTAGCAACAACCTCTGGCCAAATCTAAATTAAATAAAACGACAAATTCTTAGGCTGGTGTTTCAAGCCCTACTTAATTTGCCCCTCACTTTCTGGATGTTCTTATATTAGTTCCTTCGTGTATCCTTTGTTCAAATCAAATTGGTCTGCTAACTCTTCCCTCTACACAACATCCTGTTGCCTATCTCTATGCTTTAGGCACAGTTTGCCCTCACTGTCTGGAGTCTATACCCTCCCCACCTCTTATTTTTTACAGTTTTTGCTGAATTTCCTAGTGCTCTCCAAATCTTGGTTCAGGTATCCCCTCTTACCTGATTCCTCCATTTACCATCACTTTCTCAATCTCAAAGCAACTTCTTACTACTTTGAATGTACATAAATTTTAGCTCCACTTCAGTCCCAGGCAGTCACATAGTTCTTTTCTTTTTTTATTATATTTTCCCCAATTTCATGTAGATAACAATTTTTAATAATCGTTTTCTGACATTTTGCATATACTTTGTTTTCACGTATAGCTTTATGTGGTGTATCTACCCGATGCCCCTGGAGAGGATAAACTCCTTGAAGGCAGACACTGGGTTTTATCTTTCTATCTTCAGTGCCTAGCCCAGTGCCTAACTCATAGCAGGCATTTCCTCAATATTTCTTAAATTGAACCTTATCTTTACTGAAGCAAACAAAGGAGCTGATATTATGTTATCTCAGGAGCATGGAAACTGTGCTGTTGCCAGATCATAACACTGAAGAATCACTGTGCACTTGCATGCCTGCAGCCATTGGCTTTCCTCCCAGCCTTCCTACCCCTTTTGGGGCTTCTTGGCCAGAACTGAGTGCCCCTGTCTGGGGCAGCATGCCAAGCATCAGGGAAGAGACGTTCTTTCTCTGACATACAGCTATGCAGAGGCACCAAAGGCAAATCTTTAAAGATTTATGATACCGAGCCTCTCCCATGATCACCCAGGAAAATGACCCAAGATCACTGCTCTTGTTAATAAAGATTGTGGGTTTATCAGGGTTCTACTCGAAACAGGAACAAAAGTCACTTCTTCAATGCCTGAAACTTTCAGGGGTGTTCTCCCTGGCCTCTCAATTGGAGCTCTCCTATTTCTGCATTCTGTGCACCTATTTTGTAGATGTCTAGACTTGGACTGGCTTGGGTTCCATTAATTAAATTGCCTCTGTTTTTGGCTGGAACAACCATTAACTCTGAAGATAGGAGTAGAGTAAATCAGTAAATTTGTTTTAAGATGAAATTATTTCCTGAAATACCTGCAGTAAGTAGTGGCCCTTAGGTTTCATGTTCCTATTTTGTTTTCAAATCAGGTTCACACTGACCTTTTTTTTTTTTTTTAAATGAGACCCTGCCTAAAATGTTGTATGATAGTAATTACACTGGCATGAGTTCTATAAAGCACCTTTGTTTGCAGCAACTTTATTTCAGGCAACTGCTGCAGCTGCTTAATGGCCCAAGGGAAAACCTGGATATTCTTCGAACACGGGAACACAGCTGATCACTGTTTTGCCTATCCCTGTAATCCTAGCAGAAATTAAGCTTCTTTTCACCACCTTCAACTAGAATATGTCCACAAGAACAAAATAAATCAAGTCAACCATACAGTTGATCCCAGGCAGTTTGGTCTGTGCTACCCATCTGAATACAATGCAGCTAAAGTGATCCTTGAGAAAATGGCAAAACAAGTGGCAGTATCATGGTGTAGCCAGTCTGGATTTGATTCTCTGTGTTGGCAGTTACTAGTTTCATGAGTGTGGGTAAATTAATTAAGTTCTCTAAGCCCTGGTTTTTTCTCTAATCTTTAATCTCCCATTTCAGATGAGGATAATAACCTTATTATCTGATGGGCTTGTTGTGAGGGAAGCACTTTGTAAACCTTTAAACAATGTCTAGGTGAGCTATTATTCTTCAGTTTTATAATGTTGTGTTCTCTTTATTTGCCAAATAAGGAAATGACTTCATACCTAAAATTCAAGAATGTATTCTAATATTTACAGAACAATGGGTTATTAATATGTTGTACTCTGGAAGTCATCAGCAAGGCAGTTATATATCTAATTTCCCTATAACATAGTTTTCATTGGTGGTAAAGTTATCAGAATAAATCATTATGTAGTTAAACTAATGTACTGATAGTATCTATGGACTTGTGGTCCTGAAGTGAGGAAGTGACTAGGTTTGACAAAGGTCATAGAACTATGGACTTTAGAGCTAGATTGTTGTTTAGTCATTTCGGTTGTGTCTGGCTCTTCCCAAACTCATTTGGGGTTTTCTTGGTAGTGATACTGGAATGGTTTATCATTTCCTTTTCCAGCCCATTTTAAAGATGAGGAAACTGAGACAAATTGACTTGCCCAGGGTCATGGAGCTAGCAAGCAACATTTTTCTGTTTCTATTGGAAAACCCAGAAGTTCTGCCAAGTAATGGTTTGTTTATTTGGTAAATTTATTTAATCATCTATATCTCCACTTTGTCTCCTTCTAGCATGTAGGTAACATTGACTTCATAATTATTTGAGAGAGAATTTTAGCAATTCTTTCTCTGCCTACAATCCCCTGTTCTTCTACCTCTTCTACTCGTGCATTTCTGGTAATTTTGTTCTCTATCTTCATCATGACTTTTGGCATGTGGCCTTGTTTTGGCTTTTCTTATTTCCCTGTTGAGCATGTACTCCATGGTCAGCTATTTCAAGTGATAAGGTCATTACCTTAGAATTCTTCAATGTCTTGACCTTCTGTCATTTCTGCCATACCCCAAATAAGACAACTCCAACCTTCTGTTCCTTTTCTCTTGTTATCAAATTATTAAGTTCTTGTAGGGAAATTCACAAATCTGTGCTGAATTAATTCATTATACATTTATAATTTTTAACTGCAGATGAACATTCACTGAGAATTTTTATAATCCTTTGATTAATTCCTTTTTACTTCCTATTGCATTCCATAGTGCCTGTTCCAAATTTCCTCCTGTCTCCTCAACCCTATTTTTGTCTCCTATACTCTCCTTATATGGCTTTGTCTCATATGCTTTCTTTTTTTTTTTTTAACTCTTACCTTCCATCTTAGAATCAATACTGTGTATTGGCTCCAAGGCAGAAGAGTGGTAAGGGTAGGCAATGGGGGTCAAGTGACTTGCCCAGGGCCACACAGCTAGGAAGTGTCTAAGACCAGATTTGAACCTAGGACCTCCCACTTATATGCTTTCTTGAAAAAATTTAAGCTATAGGATGTGGGTTTTATTAGGCTCTCACTTTTTTTCACCTCGAAATTTCTCATTCTCTTCTTCATCTACTTCCCATTTTCCTCATGGGCAAAGCCACCTTTCTTCCTTTCTCCACATTGTATTTATTTTTAAATTAAAATATTTTTATTAATCTGTCCTTTCTACTTCTTCTCCCACTGAGTAAATTAAAAAAACAAACCACATACATCCCTTAATACATATCTGTATAGAAAAGAAAACAAATTCCACATTGACCATTTCCAAAAACAGAAAAACCATTTCCAAAATCTTATTTCTTTCTGTAGTTTTAGTTCATCATCTCTTGGTAAAGTGGTAAGAGACTTGTTTCATTTTCCTTAATTTGGGCTCATAGTTTGTAATTTCATTGATCAGAGTTCTAACGTCTTTAAAAGTTGTTTTCTCTACAATGTTGTTATCATTGTATACCTGTTCACTTATTTTGTTCACCAGACTCTGCCTTAGTTCATTAAGGTCTTCTAAAGTCCCCTCTGAAATTGTCTATTTCATTACTTCTTATGGGACAATAACACTCAGTTATGTTCATATACTACATTTTGTTTAGTCATTTCCCATGAGGGGAAAAACCCTTTAGTTTCCAATTTTTTGGCTACCATAGAAAGAGCCGCTATAATTTGTATGTATATATAATATATTTATATCTACCTCCTGTTCTTCTCTCTTTGATTTCTTTGGGGCTATGAAATTAGTTATGGTAGAGCTGGGTCAAAGAGCATGATGAGCCTGGTAACTTTCTAGGATTAGTTCTGAACTGCTTCCAAGAATGGCTGACTGGATTACCAACAGTTCTAGTGTACCTATTTCCCCCCCACAATCATTCTAACATTTGTCATTTTCCTCTTTTGCTATCTTACAAACCTGATAGATGTCAGATGGAAGCTCGAAATTTCATTAATTTGTATTTTCCTAATTATTTGTGACTTAAGGCAGTTTTTCATATAATTGTTGACAGAGTGGGTTTCTTCCTTTGCTGCCTCTTCTTATTCTGTAGTTATTTATTATTGAAAATTCATGCAAAAAGCTAAGTGGATCACAGATTTGTCACTGGTGTTTTTGTGGGCTAGACTGTAACATTATAATTTATGAACTTGTTTCCTTTGACAATGTGAAAAAAAGAACCATGTGGAATCACATGGAAGAGCGAGGCTATAGAGTTCCATTTTCAAATGTGTTGTTTATGGGGAAATGACCCTTTTTAATTACTGGGCGAGCTTGGGGAGGGGAGAGTTAATATTTGGATATACCTAAGAATTCTTATTAATAAATATAGGAAAATTAGGCCATGCCTTCCAGGAGGAATATCCAAACAGGGTTAATGACTTGTGATCCTGAAGTGAGGAAGTGACTAAATTTTTAATTGTGGGCAAAGGTTAAAGAACCATGGAATTTAGAGCTAGATTGTCATTTCAGTCAAGTCTGACTCTTTCTAACCTCATATGGAGTTTTCTTGGCAACAACAGTGGAATGGTTTATCATTTTCTTCCCCAGTTCAATTTACAAATGAAGAAACTGAGGCAAGTAGGATTAAGTAACTTGCCCAGGGTCATACAACTAGTAAATATCAGAGGCCAAATTTGAACTCAGGAAGATGAGTATTCTTGACTTCAAGCCCTATCCTCTTGACTCTATCCACTGTACCACTTTGCTGACCCTTAGAGCTAGATAGAGATTATCTGGTCCAACTGAGATCCAGAGAGATTAAGGGAATTGCTCAAAGTCATTGGGCAATAAGCAGCAAATCAAAATTCATATTCAGATATGGACTCCAAATCTTGCTTCTATAAAGATTATAGGTCTAGAGTTGGCAGGAACCTTAGAGAATCCAACATCCCTCATTCTAAAGATTTGAAAACTGAAGTCTAGAGAGGGTAATGCCCAGATTACTCAGTTAAATTAGAGGGTCTGGATTTGAACATTGGTATTAAGAGTGCAAGTTTAGAGTTTAGTCTACTGTATGTCATAGATGTGCTGTTTTATTAGTAATTGTGCTCTATTAGTAATCATTTATGTCTGTAGCTACCTCAGAGAATACTGAAGATTTTCAGAGTCAACCTAAGAAATTAGGTTTAGGTAGGGGAAGTAACCATGAAGTGAAGAGTTCCAGAATCACAAGAATTTCGTCTGATTAGAAAATATGAGGTCTAGTTTGCATGAAGTAAGTGAGAGAGAAAATGAGTACCAGAATTGTGACTTAAAGAATCTGGCAGGCAGAAATCTACCGGGCATCAGCTAAACCAGAGATACAAGAGAGAAAACAAGATAAGATGCTTCAGATTGGGTCAGATAAAAGAAAAGATAGTCACTGTGACAGAATGAGAATTCTAAGCTCAGGCATCTAGAATTCAGTTATAGACTGTTGTCTCTTTAAGAGTAATTTGCCATGACCTGTGCTTCTTAAGTGGCATCATGACCAATGTGGTTAAACACTTACTAGTGGTCGCAGGATTTTAATAATATACTTGAAACCTTAGGAAAGTCCTAAACTGGTCAGGATATATATATAGAGAGAATGCAAGCTCCCAGGGTTCTGATCTTATAAGTGCTCATGCTTTTGGTGAGGTTGGTTTGTAACAAGCAACAACTTACTGGGGAGAGGAGATCTGCTATAAAAAAGGGGACAGAATAGCCTAGATAAGAGTTTCAAGGAGTATTTGCCTAGAGTCAGGATATACAGGATAGACAGAAGCCCTGAAAGATTCTGGATTCTCAGAGAATTACATTGTTCACAGTTAAGTAGAGAGATACGTATTATCTTAGAGATAGGTTGGAGCAAGTTATCACAGAAGGATACATGTGTAGGTTAGTGGTTAGTGTGGCAAGAATTCATTCCACTGAAGCTGCAGACCAATAGTTACTTAGAGCAACTGATTTTTGGGGTGGTCAACACAATCTTAACCCAGGTTGTGCTAGAAATGCAATGTCTCAGGCAATATAATAACACCCTTTATTGGAGTCCATAGAGGTATGTTTTTTCAGGGAGGTGTTGAAATGGTAAACCCATGCTATACTACTTTGGGGAGCATCCTGAAGGTAGGAAGGAAGTAAAAAAAGTCATTTGAGTGATTTTCAGCACAGCACAGCACTCTTTAATAAAAGGGCTGGAAGGAAGACCTTTAAGACAGAAAAGTAAGAAGTACTATCGAAGGGAGCCTTGAGAAAAACCATATAGGTTTTCTATTGCTCTGAAAAGTCAACTTTGAAGATGACCAGTCAACTCTAGGCCATTATAGCTAATAGGAGTATGTTCGTACAGGAGATTCACATTTGAGTAGCATTTAGTGCTTTGAGGACCATTGAGAGATCCTATAAGACCTTGCCCCAGGTTTCTGTGAAAAGGCTAGATTTGCATACCTCTTTCCCAAATGCCACTTCCTAGTGAAGCAGGGAAGCCCATTATCACCACTACTATTTAATATTGTACTAGAAATGCTAGTGGTATCAATTAGAGAAGAAAAAGAAATTGAAGGGATCAAAGTAGGCAATGAGAAAACTAAACTAATATTCTTTGCAGATAACACGATGGTATACCTAGAAAATCCAAGAAAACCAACTAAAAAGCTAGTAGAAATAATCAATAACTTTAGCAAAGTTTCAGGGTACAAAATAAACCCACATAAATCACCACCATTCCTGTATGTTTTGAACAAAGCTGAAACTCCAAATACCACCTCCTAAGTGATTAAGGAAGAAAGAAGCATCTTTAGAAAACAGATAATGCAGGGGCAGCTAGGTGGCTAAGTGGGTAGAGAGCCAGGCAAGGAGACTGAAACCTTGAGTTCAAATCTGGTCTCAGACACTGCCTCATTGTATGAGCCTGGACAAGTCACTTGACCCCAATTGCCTAGCCCTTACCACTCTTCTGCCACTTGCAATTGATTCTAAGACAGAAGTTAAGGGTTTAAAAAAAGGAAATAGATAATATTACCACAATAGGTCACTACAGTTGAACTGTGGAGATGGCCAGTTAAAAACTATAGGCAACAGTTCCAAGACCTGCACCAACTTCTTCCTCATGCTGGAGCTAATTATAGAAAACAAATGGAAATTACCTTCTTTTGGGGTATTTTATAGGTTGGTCAATCATATTGTTTTAGAAAGTTTTGCTTTTAAGAGTGAAGGATAGGTCAGGTGGGATCTCACTGAGGCAGAGCAGAGTAACTGTGATATACTCTCTTGGTGGATTTGCCCTTATGTTCTATAGGTCTCTGGGGAAGTACTTAGATATTGTATTAAGCCCCCAGAGTTTTGGGGCACATAAAATAGTGAAAGATTTGGTGGTGATGAAATTGAATCCTGATAACATATATAAATCTATTCTCCACACTTTTGGGCATTTTCATGACAGAATTGATCTATTATAGGACCAGTAGGAACAGAGACTTAGTCCAGCCTCTTTATTTTTATATATACAGAGACATCATTTATCCTTAGCCATTATTGCCAAGAGATGATCCATGATGGTTAGGCACGAGTAAATTTTTTGTGATGGCTATTTGACTCTTTATAGCAATCATAATGCCATAGGTCAGTTTCTCAGGCTCTTGTTCCCTCTATGTACTCCATCTCTTTTGACCTGGTCCTACATTATTTTCTGATAATATCTTCTACAAGGTTCCCTGAGTTGTATGAGTGGCTTCATTATTATGGAGGAAGCAGAAGAGCTCAACAATGAGCTGTATTGGAGATACAACTCACAACAGCAATAGAAGCACAGATAGGGAAATAACATAACTAACAAGAGAATTACCATAATCATTACAATTTTCTTTCACCCTATCCCAAGACAGGTAAAGAAAGAATCTATGGCATCTGGTGATTAGTGGGAGAAGTGATTTTATTTCCTTTTGAAAATTTAAATTTCTTTTTTTTCTTGTTACATTAAAATATCAAGTTAATTCCTTCCCTCCTTCCTCTCTTCACCTTACAGAAGGCATCATTTGACAAAAAGATATATGTTTATAAATCTGTCTTACTTATTTCAATTTATCAGTTCTCTTTCTGGAGGTGAACATATAAAAGTCATTATTCAATGTTTCGGTTGCTGTATATATCGTTCTCTTGGTTCTGCTTATTTCTCTTTTCATTTCATGTAGGACTTTCCATATTTTTCTAAAATTAGACTACTTATCATTCTTACAACCCAGTAGTATTATATCACAATAATATGCCACAATTTGTTTAGCAACTCCCCATCTGATGGAAATCCCTTCAGTTTCTAGTTCTTTGCTACCACAAAGAGAGCTGCTATAAATATTTTAGAATATGTGTTTCTTTTCCTTTTGCCCTGATCATTTTCGGGAATAAACCTAATAGGGTATTGCTGTGTCAATAGTTATACGTAGTTTTATAACTCTTTGAGTTTTATAACTCTTTGAGCATAATTCCAGACTACTCTTCAAAATGGTTGGGTCAGTTCAGAGTTCTACCAACAGTGTATTAGTGTGCATTTTTCCACATCCCCTTCAATATTTGTAATTTTGTCCTTTTATCATTTTACCAATCTTAAAGGTATGAGATGATATCTCAGAGTTGTTTTGAGTCACATTTCTCTAATCAATAAGGATTTAGAGTGTTATATAGTTATATATAACTTTGATTTCTTCATCCAAAAACTGTCTTTTCATATCTTTTGTCTATTTCTCAATCGAGGAATAGCTCATTCTTATATATTTGACAAAGTTCTCTCAATATTTTAGATATGAGACTTCTATCCAAGAAACTTTCTATAAAAATTTCCCAACTCGTTGCTTTCCTTCAAATCTTGGCTACATTATTTTATTTGGAAAAAAAAACTTGTCAGTTTAATGTCTTTAAAATTATCCTTTTTACATCTCACAATGCTTTCTATCTCTTGTTTATTCATAAATTCTTCTCCAAACCATAAATAAAACAGATAACATGTTCTCTGTTCTTCCAATTTGTTTATAACATCTCTCTTTATACTTAGATTATGTATCCATCCATGTATCTTACACCATTAGCAAATGGTGTAAGATATTGGTCTATAACTAGTTTCTGCCAGATTGCTTTACAGTTTTCTCAAGAATTTTTATCAAATAATGAATATTTATTTCAAAAAGATGAATCTTTGACTTTGCGAAACACAAGATTACTATAAATTTTTACTACCATTTGTTGTATATCTCTTGTGTTCCACTGATCTACTTTTCTATTTCTTAGCCAATACCAGATAATTTTGATAAATTCTACTTTATAATATAGCTTGAAACCTGGTATTGCTAAACTTTCTTTCTTAACATTTCTTTCATTATTTCCTTTGATATTCTTGACCTTTTGTTTTTCCAAATGAATTTTATTATTTTTTCTAGTTCAAAAAATAATTTTTTGATAATTTAATTGGGAAGGCATTAAATAAGTAGATTAGTAAAGGAAGGACTATCATTTTAATTATATTGGTTCTGCCCATCCATGAACAGTTAATGTTGCTCCAATTATTTAAATCTGACTTTATTTGCATAAAAGTGTTTTAGAATTATGTTCATGTAGTTTCTGGGCTTGCTTTGGCAGATTTACTCCTAGGCATTTTATTCTATCTATGGTTATTTAAAATGGGTAATCTCCTACTATTTGTTCTTGCAGGACAATGTTGCAACATAAAGAAATACTGATGATTTATATGGGGTTTTCATATTCTGCTACTTTGTTAAAATTATTGATTCTACTAATTTTTAGCTGAATCTTTAGGATTTTATATGTTATATATAATCATATTGTTTTAAAAAAGAAATAACTTTATCACATTTTTGCCAATTCTGAACTATATGAGTAAGAGATAACTCATTTAAATTTATCATGAATGGAATAAAATATATAACAATAAGAAAAAAATGCTTGAAATCATCATTGATTAGAGAAATGCAAATCAAAACAACTCTGAGATACCATCTCACACCTAATAGATTGGCTAACATGATAAAAAAGGAAAATGACAAATGTTGGAGGGGATGTGGAAAAATGGGAAAACTAATAATGGTACACTGCTGGTAGAGCTGTGAAGTGCCACAACCATTTTGTAGAACAATTTTAAAGCATGCCCAAAGGGCCCTAAAACTACACACACCCTTTGACCCAGTCATACAATTACTATGTCTGAATCCCAAAGAGATTAAAGTTAGGGGAAAGCAAATTACCTGTAAAAAATAATTATAATGTGCGTTGTTTGTTTGTTTGTTTTTTTGTGGTGGCAAAGAACTGGAAGCTGAAGGGATGTCTGTCAAAAGAGGAATGACTGAACAAGTTGTTGTATATGCTTATAATGGAATACTATTTTGCCAAAAAAACCATGATGATCACAGAAAAAGCTCCTAGAAATACTTATATGAAATTATAAAAAATGAAGTAACCGTACCAGGAGAATGGTACATAACAATAACAACAATAATGCATTATGATCAATTGTGAATGACTTAATTGTTATCAACAAGGCAAGGATCCAGGACAACTCCAAGAAACTCATGATGACAAATTATATCCACTGTTATAGAGGAACCAACAGAGTCTAAATGCAGATTGAAACACATCATTCTTCACTTTACTTCTCACATTAATTTTTGTCTAGTGTAAGCAACATGTGTCTTGTTTCACGGCATAACAGACAGGGAAATATGTATTATATGATAATATATATACAATCTATATCATATTACCTGTGTTCTTGGGGAGAGTTGAAGGGAGAAGAATAAGACAGATTTTGGACATAGATAAGGTGAGAATTTGTTTCTATTGGGTAAGCATATTTATTATAAGTTATTATCTATTTATAACAAATCACATATTATATTATTATGTTATATATTTTTATATATGAAATATAAAATAAATGATAATCAAAAATTGAAAAAGGTGACTTTACCATTAATGAAGATGAAATGAAAGCAATTATTAGGTGTTACTTTGCCCAATTATATATCAATAATTTTAACAACAAGTGAAATGGAAGAATACTTACAAAAATATAAATTGCCTAACCTAACAGAGGAGGCAAAAGAATATCTAAACAAACATATTTTAGAAAAATAAATTGAACAGGCCATAAGTGAACTTCCTAAGAAAAAACATCAGGACCAGATGGATTTACAAGTGAATTTTACCAAATATTTAAAGATCATCTAATTCTAATATCAAATAAATTATTTAGAGCAATTGATAAAGGAATCCTGCCATACCACTTTTTTGTTTTTTATGAAATTAATGTAGTGCTGATATCTAAACCAGAAAGAGCAAAAACAAAGAAACACAATTATAGGCTAGTCCCATTAATGAATATAAAAACAAAATCATTAATAAAATATCAACCAGGAGACAACTGACTTCCTAATTTTAACTTGTTACAGCCAAGATGAATTTCTGAACTAGATTCAGAAACATGATATTTGACACCATATTAGGGGCAATACAGAAAAATTTAAAAACAAGGAGATTTTACAAGGCCTTTTCCTGAATCTTTTCTCACACAGTAATTACCAAAATTTTCCCAATTTCCCCATTGTTTTTTCAGTCCCTATTGATTCTTACCACTCAGTTATGGACCTGTCTGGTAGGATTTTCCTCAGGGATTCAAGCTCACTCCTCCCAGCCCTTTTGAATTCTCAGGCAAATGTATGCAAGGCCATTTAATGTAGGTGCTTCAAATTATATGGCTAGCTTCCTTATATATAAGTTAGCTTATTGTCAAAGATTTAAAGTGACTGTATCTTATTTTTGCTCCTCTCTTTAGAATCCATGAAATATTTCCTCCAAAGTCTGCAAACTCTTTACTTTTAAACCTGTTGTTCATATTGCCAATGCAAACAGACTACATCTTTCTTAACTTTCTACCCATTCTCCTCTAATTCCTACTTGCTTAAACTCCACTCCCTCATTCTCTCTGTCTCTCTCTGTCTCTGTCTATCTCTCTGTCTCTTTCTCTCTCTCTCTCATATATATATATATATATATATATATATATATATAACACACA
>NC_058132.1:521313519-521372618 GCF_016433145.1 Gracilinanus agilis
ACACACACACACACATATATATGTTTGTCTATACATCAAAACTCTATAAGTCTATATCTCTTTGCCAAAGAAGTGTTCAATCCTTTTATTTCTAGGAAGTGATCAAGATGATGTAATCAACATTTTGGTGTTCCAACAGAGGACTCTGTAATTCACTTTAATTTGGCTAATTTTCAACAGGCACTTGGAAGAGCCAACCTAGATTTTTAAACTGTGAATTCTTGGGGAATGTTGAGTAAGCTGTTGGACAGCTGATAGAGGGGCTAGATTTTCCAACTGCCTGCTGTTTCCTGATAGACACATTCAGCCCCAATTCTCCACTTCAGGCTCAGAAGGACCAAGCATCTGTCTAGCTGATGATGAGAAAACCCTAATCATTATAGCAGCCTAAAAGTCAAACTAGAAACCAATGAAAAAAATAAAAGCACTGGTTTCTTCTTCATGTGCACATACATACACATTCATAAAAATGCATGTTTATATATATACTATTATTGTATTTCAGTAGAATAGGAGTTCTTAACCAGAGGTCTGAGAACTTAAACTTTTTTGGTAATTGCATTCCAATACAGTTGGTTTCCTTTGTAATCTTATGTATTTTGCTTTATGCATTTATAAACATTACTTTATAGACTTCATCAGACTGTCAAAGGGGTCCATGACTCAAGAAAAAGGATACCATCTACATTAGAGAATGAGGACTGAGTTTTGGTTTTCTTCATATCTTCATTATTTAGCACAGTATTTGGAAAATTGCGAGCTCTTCCTAAATGCTTTATGATTGAGTGATATACACATATTTTGGCAAATGGTTTCCAGATTAGCAGAATTACTGTAGAGGTGGGACTGACATCTCTGTTTTAAGTAAAGTTGGATTGAATAGCAAATACATTGGATGAATTAATAGAAGATTTTAGGAAGTTGAAGCTAAAAGGAAAATTAGAGATTGTCTATTCTAAGGGTTTTAATTTTTTTATGTATCATGGACCCCTTTGTTAATCTAGTGAAGGGTATAGACTCCTTAGAATAATGTTTGTAAATATAAAAAATATATAGGATTATAAAGGAAATCAATTACACTGAAATATTGTTATATATATTTAATATATTATATACATGATATAATATATCTAATATAAATATAATATATATATTTAACAAAACAAGTTCATGGACCCTAGGTTATGAACTCTTGATAGAGTCCCATCTCCTTAATTTTATAGGTAGTAAAACTGAGATGTGACTTAATCTAAGATCATAAAGGTAATGTGTCAGTATATAGACTTTCTTACTTAAAATCCAGTGTTCTTTCCCACAAAATAATAACATCTCAAGAGACTGTATTGGAGCTGAAACTAAAAAGATGAAATTTATTAGGGAAAAAAATACCATTCTACACTTAGGGTCAAAATAATCAACTATACATGTACATGAGAATGACCTAGCTTGAAATAAGTCTTGTGAGAAAGGCTTTAGGATTTTGGTGACTAGTAAGCTTAATTTCCTCTATAAAGTCCTACCCCAGTGACTCATTGTGTGCTATGGGGGTGACTCTGAGTTCTTGATGACTATGCCAGCCAGGCAAACACTCTGGCCAGGTGTAAAATGTTGGAAGGTATTGTTAGGTTAGGTACTGTCTTGCAAACAGACTAGGTCTGCTTCCCAAGGACCAGCCCAGTTAAGTATGGAAAGACTTATGAATAATAGGTTGGCTTTTTTGATAATGAATTGTTCAGCTACAGCAACTCACAAAATATAGACAACCTTTTAAAAGATGATCCTCAAGACTATGAATAACCCTTCTGTCTCTTCAGTGATGATAGCAAAATGATTTTTTAAAAAGAGTAGGGCAGAAAGTGCTAAGAATGCTACATATTTTAAACCATTTGTAAATATTAAATTAACCCGAAGCACTAAATGCAAAATACCTAGCCAATGACCAGTGAGTATATAAGATAATGGAAGAACTGAATCCTATCAATTTTAAACTATTTTCTCATAAGTAAAACCAGAAGACAAAAAATTGCAGCTAAGCGAAAGAACTATTCCCAGTTTTTCTTGGAGAAGTATATATAGGAGTTGTTGGCATTGATCCTTCGAAGACAGCAGGAATCATCATATAGATATCTCAATTTTATACTACTCCTAAGAAGTACTAGCAATAAGATCACTAGGAAAATAAATGTGACATGACATTTATAACAGGGAATCAAATTAGGTAAATTCTGTGAAGAATTTGAGAAGATTCTCCAAATTAAATCAACATGTACTTAATGCTTGATGACTTCTTTGAATTGTATGATAAAAATTATGCTGGAAAATGTGATTCTGGAATAACCAGTTATAAAGGTCAATGACTTTTGGACTACACAGATATCATGAAAACTTTAAATTCAAGGAAAACATTGGAAGGCACTGGATATCATGAGTATTTAATGATATTTAAAAAGAATAATTATTTAACTTGTCAGAAAATGATTCTTTACTGATGTTGAAGTCATTCCAGGATCAACTTTTTGTATATAGACTACTGATTTATTAAAGCAAAGATTAAAAACTAATACAGCCTAGAAGAATGAAAAAAATGAAAACATTGTCACTATAATTCCAACTTGACATATTTAAACAAATTATTGGTGTAAGAAATGGAGAAGAGATGGAGGAAAGGATATTGAAACTAACTACAATAATTCCATAGAGAAGTTGAGCCAATATCAATTAGTTTCCATAATGAGAAGATCAAGGGATCCTAATAACAGTCTTTAATCAGCAAACATTTGATTTATTTACTAAGAGGTAGATGTGTAACCACTAGCAAGGCCAATTTAGAACATAGTCGTATTTGTAAAATCTTATGGAGGATTCAATATTGCCTTATAAAACTGTAAAATAAAAAATTGGGAAAAACTAGTTTCAAGAAAGTATAGTGGAATTCAAATAAAAAGCAGAAGAATGACAATAAATAGACAAAACATGGAAAGGGTTTACAATGCATGTCATAGTAAACCCTTTTTATCTTTAAGGAGAATAGAACCAACCACTTCATCTGACTACTTACCGTCACATTCCCAAGTTTGCTTATAGAGGAAGTAAAGAAAGGTATGGATAAAGGAAAAGATGAGAAAGACAATCAAACTGGACTAGGTATAAACAGAGAAGGCCTATGGTGGAGCTAACACAATTTTGAAGGCATCAAAGAATGGTTTTTCAAGGTGTCTGAAGGAAGAGAAAATACCAGTGGCATGGAAAAAAACCTCAGAAACATTAGATCTTATTATTGCCCCCAAAGTGGCCCAGAGAACATTGATAACTACTAATATATGCCTATTTTCCTATGTAACATATTTCTGAGTCTGAGCTATGTATGAATCAAGGACTCCTTTAATTAAGGCAATAGAAGGGAATAGGAAACCTTTTACAGATGCTAATCCACAATAGACAATACCTTTATCATTGTACAATTGACTTAAAGATATAGAGGGAAAAAAGATCCCACTGTGTTTATTGTTTGTTGAGTAAAAGAAAACTACTAAAAGAAAAGACAAAAAGAAAAGGGAAATGCCTCTGAAATGCTCCTAAAATCTCTCCTTCAATAAAAATAATTTCCCATGTATACATATTAAAAATTGTGCAAGATTCCATGAAATATATAACAGGAGAAACATCCCTTGTTTGATGATGAGCTCTCATTATTAATACAAAATGAGAAATAAAAAAGAAAAATGTGTGTTCATAAAAGGGTTTTACCACATCCATGGAGGTGACCCAGTACAAAGTCCAAGTCAGGAAACAATTTCTTTTATGTGGTAAGGTCCTCCAGATATTCCTGTTTGTGTACGAAATTGAAAGGTAATATACAAAATATTTGAAATAGTTGATACAAAATATAATGATTAAACAAATTATTTATTCACAGACCTTACAACTTTCTGTACCTTTTGGAACTGAGAATTTCTGTGGCAGTCTAGTGTAAGTAGAAGCATACATGCCTGACCATTGCTATCACAAAATAAATACACATCATAATTATTGCTTGTTCCAAGTAATTTGCACACTACTCTAATAATTGCATTAAGATTTAGAGCATTGCAGAATCTTCCAAATGAGATTTATATATAATCAAAACTGTTTAGCATAACTATCCATAGAGAAAAACCAAGTGGAGGAAGAATAGCTATTGTCCTGAAAAATATATGCATTTTGATGAACAACTTGTAGGCAATTAAGCATGTCTATATTTAAGTATTATCTATAGATATTTTCTCAATAATTATATGTGGACCTAAGACTCTGGTTTGGAGAAGGCAGAGTTTTTTATCCAAAGCCTTAGGTTGTGTCTATTAGAAGCCTTAAAGATAGCAAAAGATGAGGTTAAGGCTTCTGAAGTCCTGGATTTTATTTCCCTCTTAACAATGTGATGGAAAGATGAGGTTTGCATTTGGATTTGATAGTATTTCCTTACTTTAAATTCTTTTCAGAATTTAGTTGCTTCTTGTGCAGTTATGATGAAATAATTCCATAAGGAGAAAAAGATAATTGAATCACATCAAAAAATGTAATGATTTCCTTTTTGCTTTTCTACAGACACCAATCATTTTGTTTCTTTGTCTATATCTACACAACCCCCAAATAGCTTCCATCAAAAATTCAGTCAAGTAAAATAAAATCAGTCAAACCAGTTTGAGTGAAGGGTGGTGGTGTAGATAAACTAATTAGAGGATTCCTTGAAATTTTCAACATTCAAATAGTTCATTCTACTGGTATCAGGGCCATTCAGTCCTATAAGCTCTTTATTTTGATGTTGGACCACATTGGTATGATCTGAGGCCATTGCCCAATTGGATCTAGCTGGAAAACTCACCCCTTGAAATTTTATGTACTTCCTAGCTATTTCTAAGACCCCATTAGTATCAAATACTTTCATACAACTGTGTCTCATGTTGACATGGCCCACATTGTTGGAAGGCTCAGAAACAGATTTTTAATTCTCCCAAGAGCCTGGCCAAATTCTGATGAATTGGCAGACTAAAAGCCAGAGATAAAATCTGCAGTCATACATGGTGTGGATTCACAAATATTTTTAGATAAATAGAACTATTAATCCTTAAACACATTAGTTACAGGCCACTGGCCTTACTCTGCCTTTGGTTGCCAGCCATTCAATACTGGTATTCTTATATTTCAGACGAGAAATGGTCTTTGTGTGCTAGAGATGGCATATATTAGTTCTGGGCATCAAGCGGCCTGGGTTTGTTCTCAGTTACATTTCTGATTCACTGTGACCAACACCCAGCAAATCGTGGGTGTTTAAGAAATGTTCAAAAATAATGAGCCAGAGTACTGTGCAGTGAAGTTACCACTGAGGTAGAAGCAATTCTCTTAGGCTGATGTACTTTATTCATACATTATGGCTTATTCCAGGAAATTTTGTCTTTGCTTCTTTTCCCCCTGATATCTTAGTTCCCTCTTTTTGGTGTGGCGGTCAAAAACCCTTTGAAAGCTGAACACGTAACCTTTGTCTCCTGTTATTAGAAATCTTTGAAAGAAAATGGCATATTCTTCCTACAGTGTGTGTTTAAAAGAATAATTGAGCAAGGTTATAGGTTTGGGCAACTGCATAGCTTATATGCTTTTCTAGAGGTGGATGTCTGAAGTGTTATTATTTGGAAAAGGAGATGAGACATTCTATTTTTGAGGGAGGGAAGAACTAGCACCAATGAGTAGAAGTTGTGGAAGAGTGGATTAAAGTTCTAATAAATTATATAGCTCATATGAGTTCTGTTGGTTCTTATCCTAACTCCCACTCCCACTGATGAGCCAGATCCCCAGAAGGCTGTCTAGCTATATCTATCCCTTAGAGTCCAACCCAGCAACCCTGAGGGTTTGTGGATATCTTTCTAATACTGGGTTTGAGGAACATACTTAGTTACTTTTAAAATGCTATAACTTTGAGCTATTGGTTTGTTACCTATTAATTAACATAATAATCCTATAATAAATAATAATATTATTGTTACCTATATTGGTTTTATTATAGAATTGATTTCTTGAAAATTATGTTAATAAGTGCATCAAAATTAAGCACATATTCTAGCATATTCTCCCTCCTATCATTTGCCACATGCTGAGAATGCTGTTAGTACCTCTTATATATCAATGGTACTATTATTAGCACCCCAAAAACATTTAACCAATTATTGTCAATTAACTTGTACCAAGGGATATTTATGGAGAAGATATAGCAAGGTTGGGAGTTACAAAGCATTGCCCGCTGCACCAGGAGCACACGTCAGTCCTTGAGGAGAGTGGGTTCAAAATTAAAGCATTTGTTCCACAAAGTTCACTTCTGCACGTTGCATAGCCAGTGAATGAGTTGCTCCCTTGTTGCAATGTTTCACAGTATCTCAGAGTTCATCCATTGCTGGTGTGTATCAAGCTGGTTGCTCCTCAGATCATCCTTGCAGCCTCCTATGTGATGTGGTTACTCTAAACATCTCTATTCAAAAGGTTAGGAAACCCAGGTTCAGAAAGGTTGAATGACTCCCTCTTTGTCATATAGCTAGTAAGCAATGGAGTTTGTATTCAAATTCAGTTCTTTCTTGATCATAGGACTTAATGATAACACCCTGATTCTTTTGGCAATAGCTGTTTCCTTCTAGCCCCACAGATAAATTGCTCTGTTGTTCTGATTGTGGTAATGTATCAAATGAGACTCCTTATCATTTCTAAGACTCATCTTGGGGCATCTGGGTATATAAGGCTGGTGACTCAGGTGTGATGGCTTGCTCAAACCCCTTTCAGGTCTACTTTCCCCCTTTGATGATGTCAGCCTGTCAATTATTGCTTCCTGTGGCTCCAAGAAGCTGTTGCACGTGCAGCAGCCACACCACAGCAAACCATCTTGGCAGATGGGCTTACCAGGATGAGGGTAACCCACAGGCATCAAATCGATTGGGGAGTTAGACAAGTGTCTACTGCAAGCATGTAAATATTTCTCATAGTGGAATGGAAGGATGAGAATAATTTATTCCAACAACTATGAAGATGGCTGAAGCACTCTTTCATCTGTAAATACAAAGTCCCAAACACTCTCCTATTCTTATGGGTGATTCCTTCTCAGAGGCAATTTTCTCTCTTCTCTACCACCAAATACTTGTATCTTTTGGGTTCTGAACTAACTTCCTAGTTTTAAAGTGGCACCACAAGACATTACCAAGTTCGTTACCCAATCGGAACAGACTTCCTGTCCAACCCATAAGAAATATATTAATTAATTCACAAGATTTCCAGTCTTTGTTCACACCTGGCTATGATTAATGAGTTCAATTAGAAATATTCTCACCCAACAAAGATGAGAACAAAGCATAGAACCTGAACACATACTTTAAGAGAATAAGATATCTGATAGACTGATTTGGTGGCAATGAGTACTCTTACTCATTTAATGTCAGAATTTTTTTTTGTACACAATGTTAATTCGCAGTCATTTAAGAGTTGGATTGGATTGTACAAGAATTCTTATGAAGGCAATGTGAAATTCAATTCATTTCTATAATCTTCACTCAGGAAAAATATACAATAAAATTCTAATTTTTTTGATTTAATATGATTCTATCCTTAACATAAGAGAACAATCCTATACCAATGCAAAGTAAAATAGGGAAATAACATCTACAGATAGCTTTGTATAGATAACATATTTATATTATAGAATGACTTATTCCTTTTTAATCCAGAGACTACACAGATATGGCTAATGTGACATGTGTCTATGCTGCGTAATTCATATCAAAGTGGGTATAACTTTTCTTCCTCTCTCAACAGCTGTGCAGCTTATGTTATTCTTATACAGTGAATGCTTTTATTAGTAACAATGCTGCCATATTTATAATGAGAGCTATTTTATAAGGAAAATACATTTCCAACTTTGGAGAATATAAATCTATTCCTAAATTGAAAAAGATCTGCTGACAAATTCTAACCATAAATTTTAATGTCACCTCTATATGTAGTCTGCTTTTAATAGGAGTAGGAATGAGAATGCTTAAAGATAAAATAACTTTTGCCAAATTACCCTAAAGTCATTGCAGAGCTTAAATTATAAACCATTTTGTCTGACTCCTTATTGACTGGAGCCTATTCCATAGAAATTCATTTTTTCTGTTGAATATCTATTGCATTCAAATTTTATCAATTGTGACCCAAACATGCCTCTCCTTTTGCACTTGAATAAAGTCAACTGTCACTACTGAAATAAAGGAAAAGGGACTCTGAGTAAGCTCTTCTGAGACAGAGTAGAGGTAGGGCAAAACAAAAAATTAGGGAGTTTCTTCAGGAACATTCTAGCATAACTCACTAAGGTGAAAAGTATAACTTTAGTAATATTTGTCTAGTCAAGCCAATCTTCTTAAGGGCTCAGGGGAATTCATCTATCATTGTCTACATCTCTTGGCATCTCTTAGTTATGATATTACATAACTTCATATCAAACTAAAAAGAGGGGACTTTTTGTCTTAGAAATTTTTGATAGCAACACAATAATAAGAAAGTAGGAGGTACAGTTCTACAGTACTAGAAAGTGAGATACTTTTAATAACTCCAAACAAGGAAATCTCAAAATTCATCTCTAATACCAAAATGATATTTGCATGATGTAAATTCAATAATAACAAAGCTACCTATAAAAAACCTCATTTAATTGATGCTACTTTAAGTTATTGACAATCTTGAAACAATGTTTGTTGAATCATATATTAGACAACTTTGATAAGTTCTACTGCCAAACAATATAGGACAAAGGAGAACTGTCCTTTAAAAAATTGTGATAAATTAATTGGGAAATTAAAATCTTATTTTGTATTGTAAGTGGAAGAAGCAACATATATAATTAGGGGTAATCTTGATTCCATCTATTTCTCTATATAATATGCCATTGAAAAAGTAATATGGAAGATATGTTACTCTGCAAACCTATTGTGAGTAATGCTATATGTAGAGAACATTTTAATGTAATTGTACAAACAATGGATTATATAATTAAAAAGACATTCCATGGGAGAACTGAATTGAAATATACTCTTATTAGCTTATTTAGTGTCAAAATGGAAAAAAGTCTTATAGCACTGATTAAAAATGAGGTACTTCATGCAGATTGTACATTTTGTGTACTTCATAGACCACCATTTGTATTGAGAACAATGAGTAGAGTTACATTTTGTCAAGACAGAGCAATGAAAGGAAAATTCTTTGAAAAAATACGTAAGAAGAGGGGACAAAGCACAGGGCACTTCTATATTATTATGAAACATTCTGACTTTCTCATGCTAAAGTACTTTTTAGAGTGTTTGAGTTAAAAGAGGAAACTGGAATTTTTCTTAGTAACAATATAAATGGAATTGATTGTATAGCAAAAATTTCCTTATGAAACATGTATTTTGAGAATATTTGTTTTTAAAAACAACCAAGGAATCTAAATGTTGACATGAAATCTTCAAATTTATACTCTAATACAGAAAGATAAAGTAACTACATTTGTAGAAAAATAGAACTAAGAATAATAAATTTGCAAAATAATATTTTGGTATATTTCCCAATTTCAAAATATCTTGCTAATGAAAGAGAACATGAAGACACACTTTTTAATTTGACTATACAAAACAATTTTGATTGTATTTTAAAGTCCACATTGCTAAATTTGAATAATTAATTCATTATTTATTTATAATGGCTAAACACAATCAATTTATTCATATTCTATCTTAACATAGATGTTTAATAGACTTGTTTTGTGATAGTACTTTAAAAAAAAACCTTTCCCTTCCCTCTAAGAATCAATACTGTGTATTAGTTCCAAGGCAGAAGAGTAGTAAAAGATAGGCAATGGGAGTTAAGTGACTTGCCCAGAGTCACAAAGCTAGGAAGTGTCTGAGGCTAAATTTGATCCCAGAACCTTCCATCTCTAGGCCTGGCTCTCTATCCACTGAGTCACCCATCTACCCCTTATGATGGTATGTTGAAGTAAGGGTTTGGATTTGGAAGTCATGTTTTAGATACAGACAAAAAGGGATTCCCTTGGTTGATCAAAATAATACAAATACCATCAGGTTGTGGCCCACTGTCTTAGAGTCAAGAAGACCAAATCTAAAACATTTTATGGATGAGGAAAATCGAGGACAAAAATGGTTAAGTGACTTGCCCAAGGCCACATAGGTAGTAAGTAGTAGAACTAGTTTTCAAATTCAAGTCCTGTGACTCCAATTCAATGCTTTTTCCCTGCACAACACTGGTTTCTAGTGGAGGTTATTGAGATTTGTAAAGACAGATTCGGCTTCCTGACTTGGAAAGCAGTTGGACTAGATGACTTCTCATGTCCCTCCCAACTCTAAGCCATATGGCAGAGGAACACCAGCCCCAAATGCATATGAAGTGGTTTGTAAAATCTAAGAAGTGTCCCCCCCCCTTTAAAAATAACATAATCAGAATGGCACCCAGTTTTTCATAAAATCATTTACACAAATAATTTTCTTAGCCCACATTTTGTTTAAATAAAAATAAGATTTTATTATTTTAAATATACACCAAATAGAATAAAATTAACCAATATTTGTTTACTGATAACTTCCCAAATATTTGAAGATTCCTACTGTTCTCCTACCTTTCATACCTCTCAAGTCTTTTTTTAGTAACACCTCTGTTTAGTTCAAATGGTCTTTGTATGGGATGGTTAATCTAAAACAATTGTCATTGCCCCTTCTAAAATTATACTTAAAACTGGACATATTACCTAAGATGAACTCTGACTAAGGCACATTATACCAAATCTCTCACCACCCTTTCCTTTGGAAACCATATTTCTGTAAAAGCAGCCTAAAATCACAATATGTTTTTCTGGCTGTCTTATCACATTGCTGGCATAAAATTAGCCATTTGTCTACTAGAAAAGCTTTTGAACCACATCTCTTCATCCTGTATGATGGGATGAATCCATCCCAGATGATTTTTTAAAATCCCAGGTGAAGGACTTTATATTCGCTGTTAACTTTATCTTCCACCATGAAGTCTTTCTCCAGTGCTTCCTGTAGTTTGAAAGTGACCTTGGGTACTCGAAGTTTATTTCAGCAAATCCTATCACACTGAAAAGGCTTCAAATATGGTCCCAGCAACAGATTATATTTAGTCTCCAAGGACTACTCTCAAGTATGGAGAAGCTTATCACAAATAAGCTGGCTGCTTAGAAATGAATAATTTGGCCATGGCAACCTATGAAACAAAGAAAATTACAAAATGAACCTCAGACTTATGTGTTCCCCTTTCCCTTTGGCCATGATGGGCAAAGAGACAAAAAAAAAATGTAAAGCGTACTAATACATATAGTTCTCAGAATCTAAATATTGTATACTTATTACGATTTTAAAAGTGTGATTTTTATATGAAGGCCAACAATCTATGGAGGAACTCAATTGTATCAATCTTGATATTTTTACTATAAATGAATATAAGAAGACCAAGAGAAAACTATATATAAATGGAAAAAAGTTCATAGGTTTTCCTTGGAGAAGGAAACAAAGGAATTAGTTTGATTATGTGCCCAAAGGTAACAAAAAATATTTCTTGGCACATTTGGTCATTTTATATGGTAATACTAATGATTAGTGATTCAAACTCTCATAGGCTGGACTTTCATGAAAGAAAGCATCTCTCTGTGATGGCCTATGAAGAAAAAATAACAACTTGAGTATAGCCTTTTTATTCCCTTGCCTTTCAGCAGAACTAGGATCAAACCAAATTTCAGGACTCAGCTTTTAAATCCCACATTACCACATTCCATTAACAACTCCCTTGGAAGCAGATCCAGGAGAACATTGTACACAGAGACTGATACCCTGTGTTACAATCAAACATAACAGACTTCTCTACTAGCAGCAACGCACGGATCCAGAGCAAAGCTGAGGGACTTATGAGAAAGAAAACTAGTCACACTCAGAGGAAGAACTGTGGGAGGAGGAACACAGAAGAAAAACAAGTGCTTGAATGCATGGGCTGATGGGGATATTATTGGAGATGTAGACACTAAATGATAACTCTAGTCCAACTATTAATAATACAGAATTAGGCCTTGATCAATGATACATGTAAAACCCAGTGGAATTGTGCCTTGGCTATGGGAGAGGGATTGGAGGAGGAGAGGGAAAAACATGAATCATATAACCATGGAAAAATATTCTAAAATAATTAATTAAATAAAAAATTTCAAGTAAAAAAAATTGTCATCAAAGAAATATATGTCTGAAAAGAAATCTGGGCCCATCACTTAATGAGACTGAGGAACAGATAACCAATTGTCACCTCAGGACTCTACTATTATTTGTATGACAAATTTATGAGAATACATAGACAAGAATCTACACAGGATGGATAGCCATGGTTGGGCTTTCATCTGCATTGCTGAAAAAGGTAAACACAGCGATAGGATCACAGATCCATTAGATTAACTTTTAACTTATTAGTTCCAACCCACCATTCCAAGTGACTGAATCTTTTTAGGATCCCGATCCTATAATATAATGTATTAGATTTCCATTACTGCTTTGTGTAATATACAATTTTGACAAACATGACATTGATGACTCCATTCAAATCACTAATAAATAAGTTGTACAGAACAGGGTAAAGGAGAGATCCCTGGGGCACTACATTAAAGATCTTTGTTGTTCTTTAGTTACTTCAGTCACGTCTGACTCTCTGTGACCTCATTTGGGGTTTTCTTGTCAGAGACGCTAGAGTAGTTTGCCATTTCCTTCTTCAACTTATTTTACAAATGAGGAAACTGAGGCAAGCATTCAATGACTTGCTCTGTTTTTGACTCTAGACCTAGTTGCCCTAGGCACTGTGCCACCTAATTACCCCATTAAAGATCTTCTTCTAGAATTATATCAATTAACGAATCACCATCAGGATTATAAAACCATTGGATTGTATATGTAGACCTGGAAGGGACCTCAGAGGCCACTGAGACCAACCCCGCATTTTATAGATGAGGAAACAAAGGAGATTAAATGCCTTGCCCAGAGTCACACAGGTAGTAATTTACAGCCAGGGTTTGAACCCAGAATCTCTGATTCCAAATTCAGCTCTCCTGCTGAACAATGCTGTCTCAACTAAACTGTCTGCTGGACTACTCTCCCTGGACATCTTGGAAGTGTGTATTTGGGCATATCAAAGCAAACATATCCAAAATAGACTTATCTTCCCACATAAAACTCTTCTCTTTTCCCAATTTTCCTGGGACACAACCATCTTTCCATTCACCTAAGTTTGTAACTCTAGTCATTCTTGTCTCTTAGTCTTTCTCATCTCTCCTAGATTCAAACATTTGCCAAGATCTATTGATTCTATCAATACATCCCTCACATCTATCCCCTCCTGTCTACTCACACAGCCACCACCTTAGTTCAAATCTTTATCACCTTTCACCTGATCCATACCAATAACCTTTTAATTGATCTCTCTGGCTTCAGATCTTCCATTATTCAATCCATCTGCTGATAAGTTGATATTCTTTAAGCTCATGTCTCACCATGTCACTCATCCATTAAGCTCATGTCTCACCATGTCACATACATTCAGGTGATTCTATATTACCTATCTTACCTTTGTTAGGAGGTAACTGGTACTACAGTGGATAGAAAACTGGGCCTGAAATCACAGGAAGATCTGAATTAGAATATGGCCTGAGAAACTAGCTGTGCAACCCTGAGCAAGATACTGAATATCTCTTTGCCTCAGGTTTCTCATTCTTAAAATGGGCATAAAAATAGCAATGACCTCAGGATTGTTGTGAAAATCAAATGAGATGTTTGTAAAAAGTATACACCACCTGTAACATAGCAGGCAAGGTATAAATACTTATTCTTTTTTCACTCTGTTTGGCATTTAAAGCCCATCATAATCTGACTCTATCTGATCTTTCTAGACCAATGGTTCTTGAACTTATACCATCTCCTATGAAAGGCTCTTTCTAATTCCCCCAGTTCTTTGTACTCTCTTTTTGTAAAATAGAATTAGAGAAAATGAGAACATCCACCCTCTTTATCTCAAAAGATTGTTATGAGGACATTCCATCTCTCAGCTTCTGGTTGTTTTCTCTGTTCCTGATACCTGAAATGCTCTTCCTCTTCATTATCTCCATCGATTGCCATCCTTTAAGTACAACTAAAATTCTCTCTTTAACAGGAAACCTGTCCCAACCCCTCTTACTAGCAACTTCCTTTTATTCATATTTCATATTTGTCCTCTATATAGCTTATTTGCATATATTTATGTGCTTGTTGTTGTATATATTTATTTGCTGTTGCATTAGACTGCAAACTCCTTGATAGTAGAGACTGCCATTTACTTCTTTTTATATTGCCAGTATTTAGCACAGTGCCTGGCATATATAAAGTGATAAATTAATGTTTACTGACTGACTCCTTATAACTTAAAATTATTTTCTACTTATTTTGTAACTATTTTGTATTTCTCTTGGATACACGGTTTTGTTTTGGGTCTCATTCCCAGTGCCCACTTCAATGCTTGACATATAGAGATGCTCAATAAATGCTTATTAATTGAAATGAACTGTCAAATATCTTGGTGAAATTCAGACATTGTATGTTGATGACATTTCTCTGATCTACCAGCATAATAATTCAGTCAAAAAAAAAATCAAAGGAACAGAAGCTCTTTCTCTAACATCTTCAGTTTTGCCTCCTAAACCAATTCACTTAAAAATGAAACTTCTGTACTTTAGATACAACCTCTTCCTTTCTCAAACCTTATGCTTTATTCAAAACGCAATTAATCTTTTAATTCCTTGCTACTCCTAAAGCAAGATAGAAGGGAGAACTGTGCCTTGAAAGAGCAAAAGTATAGTTCATGCTTAACTCTTTTTTTTTAAACCCTTAACTTCTGTGTATTGTCTCCTTGTTGGAAGAGTGGTAAGGGTGGGCAATGGGGGTCAAGTGACTTGCCCAGGGTCACATAGCTGGGAAGTGTCTGAGGTCAGATTTGAACCCAGGACCTCCCATCTCTAGGCCTGGCTCTCAATCCACTGAGCTACCCAGTTGCCCCCTTGAAGACTATCTTCTGATTCAAATAGCATCCTTTCCATTGTGCCCTGCTGCTCTTCTATAAGTCTTCAGTACTTCAATTAGAAACTGAGATAACTGAGATTAAGTATAGAAGAGAGTATTTTAATTTTGAATTACTTTGTAGCACAGTGGATAGAACACTGAACTTGGAATTAGAAAGACCTGAGTTCCAATTCTAATTCAGACACTTATTAACTGTGTAACCTTGAGCAAATCACTTAAACTCTCAGAACCTCAAGTTCCTCATCTTCAAAATGGGTATAATAATAGCACCTATCTTAGGGTTGTTGTGAAGCTCAACTAAGATAGCATATTTACTTTCCAAATATAAATACTAGCCATTATTACTTGTTATTATTAAAATTGACCTGTCAGAATTATGCATGATTTTTAAAATTAGATTTATTTTCTTCTCTAGAGGCAGAGGTCAATTATTAACTACCACATCGATTTTCTTATATACATATTTGTTTTCAAGGGAAGGAAATGAACATAACTATACTAGGAAGGCAACATGACATAACAATATATTATTAAGCACCTACTATGTATATGGCACTGTTCTAAGTTCTGAGGATTCAGGAATGAAGCAATCTCTACTCACAATGAATTTTCATTCTAATGGGGGAGACATCAAATTCATATAGAAATATTAATTAACATAAAATATATACAAAATAGTTAAATATAGGCACTTTGGGAGAGAGGGCAGTCACCATTGAGGGAATCAGGAAGGCTCTCTAGAGAAGATGGTGCTTGAGTTATATCTCTGGGAAATTCTATGATGTAGAAGTGAGGATGAAGTGAATTCCAGGAATGAAAGATAACCAACACATAAGCAGAAAGATAAGAGTATGAAGAACCAAGAGATGGCCAGTTTGGCAAGATGGAAAAATATGTCAGGGAAAGTAATACCCGTTAAGACTAGAAAAATAGTTTGGGGACAGCGTGTGTAGAGTTTTGAAGGGTAAATAGAAGGGTTTATATTTTAGCCTAGCAAAAGCAGAGGAGTTTGTTTGAATAGGAGAGTCATTTGCTCAGATCTATACATGAGAAAAAATGACTTTAGCAGCAACATGTATGATAGGGAAAGATGATGGTGGGAGACCATTTAGGCAGCTGTTGCAAATAATCTAGGGAAGAAGTAATTAAGAGGGCCTAAATTAAGGGGGTCTATGTGTGAGTGGAGAGAAAGGATTGAATGGGAGAGGTAGAGATGCTAAGATTTGGCACCTGATTATATATGAGGTGAAGGAGAATGAGGAAAAATATTCAGATTATGAACCTGGGAAACTGGAAGGATGGTGTTATTTTGAACAAAAATAGGGAAGTTTGAAAGAGGGGATAGGAGGAGTAAAGACAGTGAGAGTTCATTTTAGATGTGTTAAGTTTTAGGAGCTTCTGGAATATACTGTTTGAAAAGTCTAATAGGCATGAAGTGATGCAGAAATGAAGCTTAGGGGGAAAATGGGCTGGATATAATGATCTGTGTGAGTCATGGGCAAAGAAATGACAGGTAAACCCATGAGATCAGATCAGGTTACTAAGAAAACATTATAGGGTTTATATGCAGCAAGAACGGTGCATGATTTGGAGAATAGTCTGTATTTTGGTCTAACTTCCTTCTCTTTGTTTTTTAGGGGAGAGGAGTGGAGCAAAATCAGTTGTTGACTCTTCTATACATGATACAAATGAAACTTGCATCTTCCAAAAACAAACAAACAGAAAGAACCTATGGGAAGTACTCATAGTTAAGACTAGTGATACAGATGATGAGGTAGCAAAGGCAACTGAGAAGTGATCAGACAGCTAGTAGATGAACTAGGAGAAACTAGTGTCATGGAAATCCAGAGAGGAAAGGGTGGTCAATAGTGTCAAGTGCACTTCATGGTGGCAAAAAATTGGAAAATGAGGAGATGCCCTCTGATTGGGGAATGGCTAAACAAATTGTGGTATCTGTTGGTGATGAAATACTATTGTGCTCAAAGGAATAATGAACTGGAAGAAGTCCGTGCTAACTGGAACGACCTCCAGGAATTGATGCAGAGTGAAAGGAGTAGAACCAGGAGAACATTATACACAGAGACTGATATACCATGGTACAATCGAATGTAATAGACTTCTCTACTAGCAGCAATGCAATGATCCAGGACAATTCTGAGGGACTTATGAGAAAGAACACTATCCACATTCAGAGGAAGAACAGTGCGAGTAGAAACAGAAGGAAAACAATATCGCTTGATCATATGGGTTGAATGGGGATATGATTGGGGATGTAGACTCTAAATGATCACTCCAGTGCAAATATCAATAATATGGAAATAGGTCTTGATCAATGACACATGTAAAACTCAGTGGAATAGCAGGGAAAGAACATGAATCTTGTAACCATGGCAAAATATTCTAAATTAATTAATTATATAACACCCCCTTCTCCCCCCAAAATAGTGTCAAGTGCAATGGATAGGTCAAGAAGGATAAAAATAGATTAAAAAATACATCAGAGTGGTCAATTAAGGGATCTCTTGTAACTTTGGAGATAATTTCAGCTGAGTGAGGTAGGAAGTCATATTGCAAAATTTTAAAGAGTTCTCATTCTCAAAGGAGGAGCAAGGGAGTAAGGCAGAAAATGTAGACAACTTTTTCAAGGAGTTTGGTTGAGAAAGGAAGACAAGACATGGTGGAAAGATTTGAGATCAGAATATTTTTACTCAAGTCCTGGCTTTGCAACCTATTATCAGGGTGACTCTGGACAAATCATACAAATTCTCTGAGCCTCAGTTCCCTTATTTGTAAAACTGGGATGATAATACTTGCATTGTCTCCTACCCAGCATCCTTTTGAGAATTAAATGGCACAGTACAAGCACAGCATTTGGTAAATATAAAACTGTATAGATCTGTGAACTACATTTTAACCAAGGAAGTTAAGGAAGTTAGTTTTACTGTTGAAAAAATTACTACTTTATTCTTCAGGTGGGTAATTGGAGTTAGGAAACTGTCCTGAAGGAAATTTTGCCCCTGGCTTATTTGGAAGAAATTCAGTGTGGGGTAATTAGGTTGCATGTTAAGCAAGGAGAAGAATCAAAAATATGAGAGAGCCAGTTTATGATGATTCATTTAATGGGTATTAATTTAGTTCAATAAGAGCTAAATTAGAATAGTTTAAAAGAAGTCTCTGTATAAAATATTATTTAAGGAAAATATAATGCCCCAGGGAAATGTAATGCTGCTTTGTCCTAATATTTTACTATTTAAGATTTTGGCAGGTGCTAAAATGGGACTGTCAATGAAAAAACCATATGTATATGTATGTATACATGTAATATACATACAAATATACATATGTAAAACATAGACATATCTATTGCCACAGACATTTTTGAAAAACTCCATTCTGATAAAGTATTTTTTGTAATGAAAATTTTAAAAAAAACCTTATCCTAAAGAAGGCATTTGAAAGATTTCTTTGATGTTTAGGGATCTAAAAATACAAAAAAAAGATAAAAGTAAAATTTCAGCTGCACAGGAAGATGAAAGGTTTTCTTTTGACTTTCTTTAGTGTTATTTCTTTGCTATGACTTACTTATTTTCAATGTTACTGTGATTATTTTTCTTTCTTTCAGTCACTTTTTAAAGTATAAATATCTTTAATGTCTTTTGTGGCAGTAAAGAGCAAGCCAGGAGCAGTTCAGATTTAGGACTGATGTGAGGGAGAAGGAGGAGAGGTTAGTGTTGGGACTGGGGTTGGCTGGCAGTCTGGTGGGGGGAGAGAGAGAGAGAGAGAGAGAAAGAGAGAGAGAGAGAGAGGAGAGAGAGAGNAGGCATTTGAAAGATTTCTTTGATGTTTAGGGATCTAAAAATACAAAAAAAAGATAAAAGTAAAATTTCAGCTGCACAGGAAGATGAAAGGTTTTCTTTTGACTTTCTTTAGTGTTATTTCTTTGCTATGACTTACTTATTTTCAATGTTACTGTGATTATTTTTCTTTCTTTCAGTCACTTTTTAAAGTATAAATATCTTTAATGTCTTTTGTGGCAGTAAAGAGCAAGCCAGGAGCAGTTCAGATTTAGGACTGATGTGAGGGAGAAGGAGGAGAGGTTAGTGTTGGGACTGGGGTTGGCTGGCAGTCTGGTGGGGGGAGAGAGAGAGAGAGAGAGAAAGAGAGAGAGAGAGAGAGGAGAGAGAGAGAGAGAGAGAGAGAGAGAGAGAGAGAGAGAGAGAGAGAGAGAGAGAGAGAGAGAGAGAGAGTGGAAGAGAGACCGCAGTGACACTGCCCTCCCCGGGCTGGTTGAAGCATCTCACTGGTGACGGGTCTGAAAGCACGTGGCTACGTCATGGAAAGCCAGTCTTTTCAATGCAAACTTCAACTCCTCCTCCTCCTCCCTCTAATGCCTGTAACTCACATCCTAGGCTGGGAGAGAAATCCAGAGGGGAGATTTTCCTCATGCACACCGTTGCTGGAAGCAGGGAGAGTAAGAAGAAGGAGGAAGGGGATCTGCCTTTCTCTCCACCTACTACGAGACTGCTAAGGGGAGGGGGATCTAGATTTGCATCTTTTCTACGAGGTGACTGAGAACTGCAGGTTCAATCAGATTATACAGATCACTGGGAATTTATTGTAAAAAATCGACACTTTCAGAGGGAAATCTATATCTTCATCTGCCAGCCTTGATTCCGGAGGTGGTATTGGTGTGTGTGTGTGTGTGTGTGTGTGTGTGGTGTTTTTTTTTTTCTTTTTCCTTTTTTTTCTTTTTTTCTTTCTCCTAGGGGCTACACAATGGCAGTCTTCTTTCAGTAAGATGAATCCTGCTTTGGCTTCTGCAGATCCTCCCATCCTCATAGCGACCAAGTAAAAGGCTATGGTTTTCTCTTTGGGGATCTTTTGTGCATTACTGTTCTCCCTGATTAGTTTTTGGCCTCAGTTGGGATTTCTTTGCCTTTTCGTTTGCCTTCATGCTGAAAAGGATTTCCCCCCCACACCCTTTTGGTGATAATCCAGTGTTAATTTAGGGGGATAAATCATTCATCCTGGACGAAAAAACATTCATTGAGAAGTCTCAAAGAAATATACCACGTGAGGGGAAAAAACTGGGAGAAGATCGGAATATTATCGTTTTTCCTATGGTAAAACTGGTGCCCCTCTTCAGGAGAACTGATCTCAAATTATTATTATGCAACCACAAGGATCTCTTCTTTCTCAGGGTGTCTAAGCTGCTGGATTGCTTTTCGCCCAAATCAATGTGGTTTCTTTGGAACATTTTCAGCAAAGGAACGCATATGCTGCAGTGTCTTTGTGGCAAGAGTCTTAAGAAAAACAAGAACCCAACTGGTAAGCAAAACATGCATAATGTTATGTTTTCCCTCATAATAACCTGTCTGTTGCTCGTAGAGATAGCTCTGCAATTCTGCTAAGAGGGAAGGAAGGGAAAAGATAAAGAAGCCAGGACCGGCCGTTGCATGTAGAGGTGTTATATGAATAAACAGCTGGATTAGCTTCAGCGAATATGAAAACCATTTTCAGCATCTCTTGGCTGTGATATATCCCATCAATGGAAGGGAGAAAACTTTAAACATTTTTATTTTATTCGTATTTCGATGGAATATTGAAGAGATGTGGCTTAACGGTTTCCTCTTAGTCAGCTGAAGCTTTGGTAGTTATAAGGGAGAAGGATCTGGGGGTGGAGGGTTGGGGGGGCTCTCCTTACTTATCTGACCGCCCTCCTTGTGGGTTCAGTGACAAGGGGCTCAAGAGCTGAGATCCTGCACAATACTTTCTGATTAGCTTGCAGAATATTCGCCACACCGATCACCTTTACCAAAGTAAAATCAGGCCCCATCCCTCCCTCTTTAGCACCCCACCTCCCACCATCAGCCCCCGCCTCCCTCTCCCCCACTAGCTCACAGTACCCGTGGATTAACTCATTCCCCCGTCTGCCAGTGACACATCATGCCACAAGGATACTTTCCCAGGGCTGATGCCTGGAGGGAAACCGACTCCAAGTACACACATACTGCCCAGCAGCATTTTGTTACCACAAGAAGAGGGGCTGGGGGCGTTGTTATTGTTATTGTTTTGCTTGAAACCTGCCTGGGTCCTTTGCTGCCTAGATGGGCTGGGATGTGGGTCTCGGCTGTAGCGTGATGGTTGGTGATCATGCGCCTCAGTTCAAATGGGCTCCAACGAGGAAACTTGCAGTACATTACATAAGAAATGCAAATGCAGGTGTTTCGGGGAGTCAGATCCCACGGGTTCACTTTCTCCCTGGCTCAGTTTGGGGCGTTCTGGGGCGGCCGCGTAGTTGTGGGCAAGCAACAAGGGGGAGGGAGGGAGGGAGGAGGAGGACGAGCAGGAGGAGGAGGAGGAGAAGGGCTGGGTGGCGGCGGCGGCGGCAGTCAGGAGTCTGGGCACTGTACCTCACAGCTGCCTTTCAGGGAAATAGCATCACACACATCCCAAAGCAGCTCTGCGCCCCATAGTTCCCACGGCTTTCGGTTTGCCGCAAGCATCGCTGCGTTGAGAGGAAACCTTGGAGAGTGTGCGTGTAGGTTTGTTTGCGTGTACGGAGGGGATCGTGGGGTTGTGTGTGTGTATGTGTGTGTGCGCGCGCGAGTGTGAGTGTGGGCTCGCTGTCCTGCAGTGGCAGCTCCGGAGCTGGAGGCTCCTGACGCTGGCACTGCAGTGTAGTAGATCATAGGCTCTCCGCTGCCTTTCTGACACCCCAACATCAACAAGAGGCAGCACCAGCAGCCAGAACCCCCATCTGCTCAGGCAGCAAGTGGCTGCTGCTTCCCAGCCCCCAGAGAATTGAGAACGGAATGAAGCTGGACTGGGCTCCAAGGGGGATGCTGCTGCTTTCTGGCTTGAAGGTGGAGGGAAGGAGGCGGAGGTGTGGGTGGGCGGAGAGAATGACTCTCCACCTACCCTCTTCTCTCTTTGAGGCCACCACTTCTGCACCAAAAAAGCAAGCAGAGTTTTTAGACTGCCCGAAAGGGCAGATCATACCAGAGCTTAAGAAGGGAACGCATCATCATGTTCTGGAAAGAAGAGGATTGTGGTTAAGATTAGTATTGAGCTTTGATTACTCTTAATTTTTTGTACTGCAGTGAGGAAGTGTTTCTCCTCTACTCTCCACCTTAGTCTCCTGTTCTCTCTCACTCGCTTTTCTTTCTTTCTACCCACCTTCTCTTTTTCTGTTTCCACTTTACTGTTACTTCCCCTCCTCCCCTACCTTTTCTCTCAGCTCCCCTATGATAGCGAACTTTGAAATGATGCACCATCCTGAGAGAGTCAAGGTGGAAAGACAATTGTCAGCTCCCCCAACTGCATCTCTGAATCAGCTATAAAGTACACCCCACCCCCAGGAGCGAATACAACAAAGTCAAATGTATTCGTTGCACAAACCTCCCGAGTTGACTTAAAGATTTCTTTTAAATATATCTATCTGATTAAGAAAAAACCAATGACTGCTGATGAAGTGTTTTAGTCAGTTAGGACCCCACCTCCAGAAAGAAACGTTTGGCTTTTAAGTAATTGGGGTCACTTTTAGGAAAGAAATGTTGTAAAGGTTGTTTCTCAACTTGTCAGTTTGCCTAGGATCCTTGAAGTCAGTCTGACTGATCCCCAAAGAGAGTAAACGTTTTCATGTAGAACAGAAAGTTTCTTTGCTGTCTTTTATTATTTTCATAAGCAATTTTACTGGAAACACACATTTTTCTCACAGACACAATTAAAATCTTTTTTTCCCCCTCTACACTCCTCCCTACCCACCCACCTCTATATCAGTAACAAAGCTATTTTACCACTGGTGCTTTAGAAGGTATGAAACAAATAATAAATCATTTTTGGAGTAATTTATTTGGCAACTTATGAATGCTAAAATAGTTATGTGTGAAGTGATGAGCTGATTGAAAGTATGGCTAACATCACCAAAAATTTTAATATGATGGATGAGTATGATCAGAGTCTAAGCTAAGGACTCCAACTGTTGTTTTTTTGTTTGCTTTTTTTGGTTGGTCATTGCTAGGGCATACTATTTCATCTTTTAAAAGTTATCTTTCTAGTTCTTCTCAATATTAAGTTATGTTATCCTTCAATTCTTTCCAATTACCTCATGATAAATTTCATTATGTTTGCCATTGTCTAAGATAAATTGCACATTTCTGACCCCAAGAAAGTATAGCTAAAAAGTTAATTGATTAAGAAAAAACAGACCTAAAACTCCTTTGCAGGTAAAGACAAAAGAAACAGACTGACCCGTATCTACTATGCAATTTTGTATATAAAAGGAGAACAATTATGTTAAGGCTTTAATGAAGAAGCTAAGCAGAATGCTGCCAAATAATATTACTACATCAGGAAATTTGATATAAAGTTCTTCTTATGTTGTTATGATGGAGAGATGACATTAAATAAAATCTTATTTCCCAGCCTTTGGGTTTGCTTAGTGTACTTTTTGTCAATTAATTTCCCTTGTTCTTGGCATACTTTGTTAAAAACTGCAACAAGTTTAGGCTCTGGAATCTTGAGACCAATGCTGGAGTATTATTGCCTCACATCTAGATAGAAAGGAGTCAATATCTGATAATAAAGACATTGAATTTAGGCCCCAAAATTTGTAATCATTGTTTCATTATAGTAATCAGTCTAACTGACAGATGTTAATTAAATATCTTTTTTATTTTCACGGGAAATATATACCTCAGAATTTGAGTACGTTTCACACAAAAACTTTACTATAAGTTTATGAGTATTTAAATAGTAATAAACTTTTGGTATTTGTTTAAAAGAAAGTTACATTTGAAAAGATCATTTGGTATTTATATGATAAACATTGAATATCTGTAAATCACAATTATTGTAAGAAATGAAGTATATATTTTAAAATGCCCCTTTTCCAGCAAGTAATCATCTATTTAAGAATAAACTTAGTTGTGGTTTCACAAAATAAGTTATACAGAATAACTAATTTTTAAGCAAATTCTCAAAAGTGGGACTACTGAGTCTAAGTCCTTTTTTATTCAGGAAACTTAAGTTTCTTTAAAGCCAGTAATCATGTATTACATGAACTAATATGGCAGATTGACCAGATTCATTATGTAGGTTACAACTGAGTAAAGAACTCTGAGGAAATGAATTATAAGTCAATAAAAGAAAGCTAAGGTCAAAAAGGTAAGTATTTGGGAATGTCATTGATGATCATATTAACATTGAGTGTAAAAAAAACCAAACCAAAACAAAAATAAAATCTCCTATAATACTACAAACTAGGGTCCAGGAGAGAGGCTCAATAGGGTTTTGAAAGAATAAAGCTAGTATTTGAAGTTGGTTTTGAGTGAAAAAGATAAACAAAAACCCTGTTTTCACAGTACTCAGGAAAGAGATCTCTTGGGAGAGAAGTAGGAAGCAGTTTTTCTGGTTGGAGTTCAAAAAAGTGCAGATGAACCCTCAGTATTACTCCTGCCCTGTTTGCTTTTTCTCTGCCACTTATTTAAACAGTTAAGGTGGGCATGTGCAACCATCACTTCCTGTTTTCTTTGCTCTCAAGATAAAGTTATGATAACCTAACTTCAATATATTCCTCACTCTTCATTCTGAGCTTCTTTGGATGAAAAAATGAAAAAAAACCACCTGTGTCTATAGCTCATATTGAAGTCTCTTGTTACATCTATCAGTGTTTCATCCAGGTTTGTTATATTTTGAATAAATTTACCAGATACATGAATAAGAAGGGGCAGAGAAGGTAAAAGGTTAGGGCTTCTTAGTTACTCATTTCCTAGTATTCCCATAAACCATAGCTTCTTATAGAATCAGACTAAGAAAAAAGATCCAAAGATTGAACACAACCTCTCTGTTTTTGGACACTAACGGGAATGAACATTTATCAAATCTAAGTTGTTTGTGTGAAACTCTTTATGTTAAAGATTTGAGAGCAGACCAAAAACTCTACCCTGGGGGTTGAGATATGGAGGTACTGATTACCATGTAGCAGTTCTAGCATGGGTTTCAAAGGAATCTGTAAATACTACCAAAAGGTAGTATTATAGTCAGGCCACTTTCCCAGGAGGGTGAATTTCTTATACTTAATATTCAAATGAACAATTACAAAATGCAAGACATGATGATAAAGATTTAGTTTTAGCAATGAAGATGGTTTTGACCATATCATTATCTTGATTCATCTTAGAATATATTCATAACTGAGTTTATTTAAACAGTGTACTGCTTTCACAATACATAATTCTGCAGTGTTTCTTTTGTTTTCACATAGAATCATTCTCTTGTAAAACTCTGAATAGAGTCATGCTTTAACAATTTATTTAAAAGGTGAACATTTTCAGGAAGCTTTTTTGTACTTTTAGGAACAAGAACAACACTGTTTTGTGCTCCTCTGTTGGTATCATTTCACTTAAATAGAACCATAAACTTTCTATGTAGATACTTCAAAACTGGAGCATTTTAAACATCATAATTTCTTATAGCTAATGGGTAAACCATCCTTGTATATGAATAGCTAAGTCAGAAATGTAGTAGGTTATTGTGGAAAGAACATGTTATTTGAAAACTGGAGAGAAAGATTCAAGTCCCTGTTGTAACATGTAGCTATGCCTACAGCTGTGGCTAGGTCACTCCCAAGATTTCAATTTCCTCATCTGTAAAATGACGATGATGATACCTATATTATCTATCTCATAGGGTTATTGTGAGGAATGTGTTCTTTCTATAAAAGTTCCACATATATATGAATTACAGGAATTCCATAATTAAATCTTCCAAGTTGTTTCATTGTGTTCAAAGCCTTAGCAAACAACACCAATCCCAACTTAACCCCTGCGTTCTGGAGAGTCTTTAAACCAGAATGTTTTAAAGAGCTTAGGGCAAATACCATCCTCCTAACACATCCAATTCACCAAAGAGGCTCTGTGATGTTGACTAAGGATTTAGTTTCTATTTGAAATTTGATTTTGATTATACAAAAGTTTGGAGTCAAGATGTGTATAGGCACATGGTAAAATACATCTTCCTATGGGATTTCTAGGTTCTATTATATATGCCTCTGGATAAACTTGCTCTTCTGCTTTTTAAAGAGAACAACAGAGTTCTGGTGTTTGTGTCTGTATAACACTAGCAGCAGGAGAGTGATCTGCTTTGGCAAGAAGACAAAGGAAGATCTTCATCCCAATCTTCTAGATCTGGGATGTTGTTTCTAAGACCCTCTTGGATGAAAGGAAATCCACATCTGTTTTGTAAAATAATAACAACAGCTTCCATTTGTATAGTGTTTTAAGGTTTACAAAGCATTTTATAAATATGTCATTTGATTCTCATCACTCTGGAAGGTAAATATTATTATCCCTATTTTACAGTTGAGTAAACTGAGACAGATAGGGTAAGTGACTTGCTTGTATTAAGTGACATAACTAACATCTGAATCTGGATCTGAAGTCAGATCTTTCTTCTTAAGTATAGAAAGGAAAGACACTCTACAATGCTACTTACCTGCCAGGTATATTGAATTGTGTGCTTATATTATCTATCATTGCCATACATGTATTGAACAAATTGTACAAGTAACTATGCCAAGTGCTATTACTTTTATCATTAGATAGTTAATAAATTTTAGGCCCATAACTAGCATAAACCTTCATATTTAATGTCAGGGTTTAATGAAAGTAGCATATGTTTTACTTTTATTAGTTCTTTTTTTAATTAAAATTTTATTTTTTTCCAGATTACACACTGAAGCAACTTTCAATAATTGTTTTCTGACATTTTTCAATCCATGTTCTCTCTCTTCCTCCCATCCCTCCCTCTTCCTTGAGGTGGCAGATAATATGATATAGGTTGTATGTGTATGACTATACAATTCAAATTTCCATTTTCGTCATGTTGGGAAAGAAGACACAAATCACTTACTTTAGAGAAAAATTCATGGAGGTAATAAAGTGAAAAATGGCATGCTTCAATCTGCATTCAGATTCCATCAGTTCATTCTATAGCATGGATAGCTTTTTTCATCATGAGTGCCTTGGAGTTGTCCCGATAATACTTAAGTCATTCAACTTTTCTTAATTCTTTTAAAAGTTGGTTATTTGTAGACACAAACAGTTTTTAGTTATCCAATGAAACATGTTTTGTAAAAATCATTCTGGTTCCTGATAGTTATAATTCTAATCTTTTTTCAGCTATAGGATTTATTATTGGCTGATGCTTTATTGTATCTTTCATTTTATATGTATGAATCAAATATAAGAAACTTTTATTAAGTATCTATTGTGAACAAAGATCTATGCTAAGACCTGGGGACACAAAGGTCTTTCTCCTCTCTTCTATTTTCTGGTTTCCCTGGTTTTTTAGATAGCACAATGGATACAGAGCTAGACCTAGAGTTGGGAGGGCCTGGGTTCAAATATAGCCTCAGACACTTCTTAACTGTGTGACCCCAGACAAGTCACTTAACTCAACTGCCTAGCCTTTGTAGCTCTTCTGTCCTAGAACTGATACTGACAGAAGGTAATGGTTTTTAAAAAAAAGACAGTTCAAATTTCATCTTTTGCAAGAAGTCCTTCTCAATCTTCCTGTCACTACTCATGCCTTCTCTGTGAGATGACCTGCTATTTATTCCCTATATATATTGCATATACATAATTGCTTGTATGTTGTCTCCCTCGTTAGAATATCTTCTTGGGATAGGGACTGTATTTTTCCTTTGTGTCTTTGTGTCCTTATGCTTAACTCAATTGCCTGGCATACAGAAAATGGCTTCTTAATGATGATTATTATGATAGTACAGTCTTTGCTCTCAAGTAGCTCAAAATATACTCGGAGGAAAAGACTGGGCAATAATGTGAATAACTAAAATATAACTTAGAATACAGTAAGTATATAGAAGAGTTCATTGGGAAGCACCTCCTATGTGCTAGACACTGTGCTAAGTGCTAGGCATACAAAGAAGGCCAAAAGAACTCCCCTCCTCTCAAGAGCTCACAATCTAAGAGGTAGAGGAGGAAGACATGCAAACAGCTAGTACCAGTGGGGGCAATGCAAATAAAATAGAATGATTTTAGAAGGGACAGACCACATAGAGCTCAGAGATTAGGGAAACATTCATGGAGAAGGGGATACTTGAACTGGGTTTGCAAAAAAGTGACTGATTTCAACAGGAACTTCATAAAGGGAGACTGTTTTAGGTATGAGGGGATAGTATGAACAAAGGTGTGATGATGGGAAAGGGTAGGGCCAGAATGGGGAATAGCAAGTAACTTTGTTCATTTGGCGCACAGGATCTGGGAGAAGCAGTAATATTTTCACAATGCTGGATACTTAGTGGAGTCAGACTGTGGAAAGCCATGGAAGACAATCTAAAGAGTTATTTTGTAGGTAATAGGAAAACATTGATAGCTTTGAAGCAGGGAGAATAATGAGATCAGAGTGGTTTGTCAGAAAAATCGCTAGGACAAGATGGGAGATAGGGAATAGGCTACAGGTGGGAAGACAGTTTGGAAAGTAATAGAGTTTAGGTGAGAGGTAATGAGGATGTGGCAATGAAAAGGGGGCAACAGAAAAGTGAGGGAGATCTTGCAGAGGTAAAGTCTAAAGGATCTTGCAATTAATTGCATATGAAGCATTAAAAAAAGGGAAAAATTAAAAAAAAACAGTAATAACAGGATCTTTTCTATGCTGTAGCACAGAGAACTAAAGGAATCAGACCTGGGACTTTACTGATCAAGGGAGTTCTCTGATGAGGAAGCATCCTCTAATAGTACAGGTTGTTCTGTGTCCAACTGTGTCCACAGGATTCATTTATTTCCAACTCTTTGTGACCTCATGTATCATACCTATACAGGAGATTTTCTTAGCAAGGATACCGAGATAGTTTGCCATTTCTTTCTCTAGGAGATCCAGGGGTCCTTTTGTCAGGCAATCAGAGGTTAAGTGATTTGCTCAGGGTCGAAAAGCTAATGTCTGAGACTATATTTGAACTCAGATCTTCCTGAATCCAGGTCCAGTGTTAACCAATGAGCCATAGCTGCCTCTGAAAAGACAGGTATGGTACCTTTTCTGAACTTACAGTTATAAAAAGCATCGAAAGATTAAATAACTGCTTAAGGTCACACAGCAGCAAAGGTCAGATATGGGTCTCCTTGATCTTAAGGCAGCTTTCTATGGACTGTGCCATACTGCCTCTAATTCTTCCAGGCTATCTTTAAAATATAGATCCATGTGGCATTCTAGATTATCCTTTTTTCTCCCTTATTCTATTTTATAATAGCACTAAGTGAAATTTATGAACTTTACAAAATCACTAGGTCACCACTTAATGTACTTGTAGGCACTGGAGAAAATTGAGCCACCTGCTCTATTTCTCAATTGACTTTCCTTAAAAGGTAAGTATTTTTGAGATACTGGAATAACTATCTTCTCTCTTCTTTATAGAATCCCTCTTACTAAGAACACTGCCAACTGCCTTGATACCATTTATCATTATTTCTAACCTCTATTATCTGTTCTCTTTGAGGGACCACTTTGACTTGAAATTAACATTTGTTTTTGCCTTTCCATTGTTTTTAGGCAAAACTTTAAACCTTATGCCTTTCTGTTCTCCCAATTGACTCTCCTAGGCTACTGTGGGTTTTTTCCTTTTTTTTAACTTTATCTTTTTATAGTGAATTTGAAGGGAGAGCCTGATTTCATCTGAAAATTTTAAGTCCAATACTAATTTTCTAGTCAGACTTCCAATTCAATTAGGAAACACTTATTAAACACCTAGTGCTGGAAGGATCTGTGCCAGTCTGGTTGCTTTGGGAAACTAAAAGGAACTGCTCTCAAGGAGCTTATAATCTAACAGAGAAGAAAAGACATGGAAGGGATTCCTATCCTTCACATTTAGAAGAGATACCCTGATAAAGTAAATGGGGAAGAAAATGCTGTGAAGTGTTTGGAAGACCACTTCAACTTGGAAAGGAACCACTGGCTAGGAGAAGATTCATAAAGAAGATGGCACTTTAGTTGGGTCTTAAAAGGAGGAAGTACCTTCACAAGTTGGTGATGGGGAAGGGGTAAGTGTATTGCAGACAGTGAGGAATGCAAGCAAAGATACACAAGTATGACTGGAGCATACCCCCTTCTCAAACTCCGATATTTGGAATTCATAGCTTCCTTCCAGGCTAAGATCATGTACCTTCTATGTAAAGTCTTGTTAGTGATATCCTCCTGCTGAAATAATGTATTTGCAAATGAGTTTATTTTTATTCCTTAATAGAATGTAAGCTCCTTGAGGCCCAGGAGTTTTTTATTCAGTCAATTTTCCATTTTCCTAATTATGCACAATCCTGCCTCTATTAGGTAATTGATAGATTCTTATTGCACTAGATAAAAGGTGGCGTACATGATTAGCATGAGGTAAAATTGGAAAAAGAATGCTGGGACCAGATTTTTGGAGGAGTTTACATATTTCATTCAGTAGGTAAGTGGGAGGTGGGGTAGAGGAATGGAGAGGAAAGAGAAGAGAGGGGAAAAGAATGAAGAAGAGAGGAGAGGAAGGAAAAAACTGGAAGAAGGAAAGGAAAGAAGAGTGTAAAGGAGCAGGAGGAGGATAGGAAAAGAAAGAAGAGAGGAAAGAAAGAAGAGTGAAGGATAGCAGGAGAGGAAGAGGAAAGGAGGAGAGAAAGAGGAAGGAGAGGACAGGGAGGAAAGAAGAGTGAAGGAAAGGAAGCAGAAAGGAGGAAAGAGGAAGGAGAGGACAGAAAGAAGGGTGAAGAAGGAGGGAAGAGGAAGAAGGAAAGGAGAAAAAGGTGAATGAGGAGAGAAGAGGAAGGGAAAGGAGAAGAGAGAAAGGAAAGAAGGGTGAAGGAGAAGGGGAGAGGAAGAGGAAGAGGAAGGAGAGGAGAAGATTGGAAGAAGTGAGGGAGAGGAAAGAGAGGAGGCCAGGAGTGGGAACAACAGGGTTAGTGCAGCTTCTTATGACTCTTTCTTGGTTATTTCCGGGCTGGATGGTAGGGGAGGGAAGACGACAGGGAAAGGCACTAGATCAGGGGCAGGGAGACCACTTTGGAGGCCATGACTATAAATATTACAGGCAAGAAGAGATGACGACCTGAATTTGAGTGGAAAAGGATGGCCTGGGGGTGGGACTGGCAGTGGAGACCTGTGGGCAGGAATTGCCTGACTTCTTAGGCTGGTGGGGGAGTGTGGGGGAGATGCTTACTAGCTGTCACCCGGGGCTTTGCCTAAGTTTTCTCATCTGCAAAACGAGGGTAATAATAGCACTTCCTTCCCAGGGTTGTTGCTAGGACAAAAATGCATTCTCCAAAGCACTTTTTAAAATTTAAAGCGCTCTATAAATGCAGGTATTCTTTATTTCGATCATTTCCCACAATAAGACCGGTAGAATGGATGCTTTCCAAAAAGTGTCACCCGTGGAGGCTAAAGCATCTCTTTTCGGGGGAGTGTACGTGTTAGGTGGAGGTGAGGATCCTTTTTTGTTCCATAAGTTGCTGAGGCCTCAAATTTAAGTGCGTCCTTGGCCGGCCACGGAAGAGAGGAGTGTCCCGGGACAGTGCCCTGAACGCAGGGTTGGGAGACCTCTTCCAATCTCGCTCTGTGGTGCAAATCACTGCCCCTCTTAGGGCCTCTTTATTCCTACCTGTGAAATGGGTGGGGTTAGGCGAGACTTTCTTCCAGTTTGGGTTCCAAGACCCCCATGCGGACGAATCCTCAACTAACTTCGCTCAAGAATAAATCCCGAAGGGCCCCTAGGAAGGAGCATCAGGCGGAAGGTTCCAGCTGTAGGTCCACCCACCTCTCCGCTATACGGGGGAGGGGAAGGGGGAAAGAGACAGTTAACCTAAGAGAAGCTGGAGATTCGGAATCTCTATTGAGGAAGGGGACTCCGCTTTGCAATGCGGTGGAAGCGGCCTGTTGGAGCCTCCGTAGCGCAAGAAGTTTTCGTTGCTACAGAGATGACCCTTGACCCTACCGAGGAGCCGACCTGGAGCTGCGCTTCTCCACCCCGCCTTTCCCCTTGGACCTCTCGGGCTAGGGCGCTTCTGTTGTTATGGAAACGACGCCAGACGGAAGCGCCGATGTAGCAGCAGCCACGGTCCGACCCTGGCTTCTCAATTCTGGCTCTCAGCTGCCCGGGAAAGGAAGAGGGAGTAGCGAGTCGGTCTTTTAGGGAGACTCAGTCCTTTGAGCTTACCAGACCCGGAATCTCCGCACTGATGGGATGGTGGGCGAAGGGGGTGCGGGGTCCGGTACGCCCCCGCCCCCAAGTCAGCCCGCCCTATTCTGGGACAGCTCTCCACTAGCGAGCTTTGCTTACTGGGATTTCCGTGGGGTTTGGAGTGGGGACCAGTCTCACTCCCGGAGGCCAAGCAAAACTAACCTAATCTCACTCCTTACAGAGCTGGATTTTAAAAGGAAGGGTGAGAATTAAATTATAGGGGCCCGGAGAGGAGGAAGAAAAAAGGTATTCCACAGAAAGGAAGAGTCAGAGAAATAGCATATGGTTTCAGAGCACCAAATTGCTAGTTTGGAGTGAGATGTAGCACTTGGACCTCGGTCAGGCGTACTGGCTGCGTTAAGGAAACCTTTCGGGGTCCTCTTTAATGTTAGTGCTTTCTCTGTGATTGTTTTCCATTTTTCCCGTATATAGATAGCTTGTCTGTACATAATTGTGTGCGAAGTGTATACGTAATTGCTTCCCCCAGTAGACTGTGAGCTCCCTGAGGGCAGGGGCTATTTTGCTATCCTTTATGACCCCAGTACTTAGCACACCTCCTTGGACGTAGTAGCAACTTAATAAATGCAAGCTGACTTGGCTACAGAGGTTTAAGTATCCTGAAGTTCAATAGAGCTCTCATGTAGCTTAAGAGAACCTATTTACAAATTATCTCCTCCTCCTTCCTAGTGTGATTGTAATCGCTGAAAGTGCCTATTTATAAGTATTGATTGGAATGAATGAAAAGAAAAACAAAACAAAACAAAAGCAAACTCTGAGATCTAGTCAGTGTCCTAGGGTTGGATTTAAAGTGAGGGACTTAGGGAAAAGATATCCCCTATAATAAGCCATTTGTTATTATTCTAGAGCCATGTTCAGGCATGACCCCGTATGGGATTTTCTTTTTCCATTTCTTTTTGGTTTTTACAGTTACACATAGAAACAGATTTTTGACACTTGTTTTTTGACATTTTAGAATTCAGATTTTCTCCCTCCTTCCCCTCCTCTATCCCCCCAGAGGCAGTAAGTAGGCTGACATAGGTTATACCAGACCTGTAATGTCTTGCAATACATATTTCCATATTCCTCATGTGATAAGAGACACAGATCACACACACACACACACACACACAATAAAAATCTCATGAAGGAAATAAAGTGGAAGATGGCATATTTTGGTGTGCACTCAGACTTCCAACAGTTCTTTTTTTGGCTGTGGATAGCATTTTCCTCTGTAGTCCCTTGGGCTTATATTGGAGGCTTGCTTTGCTTAAAATGATTTAGTCCTTCACATTTGATCATTGGATATTTCTGTTCCTGGTATACTATATATTATTATACTATACTGTTACAGTATACTATTACTGTCCTAGTTCAGCTCTCTACTTTTTTTTTTAACTCATCTTATTTGTAATTTCTTATGGCACAATAGTATTCTGTAACCACAACTTGTTCATCCCTTCCCCAAGTGATGGACAATCTATATGAGGTTTTCTTGATAAAGTACTAGAGTGGTTATTTCCTTCTCCAATGGATTTGGAAAATAGAGGTTAAGTGACTTGCCCAGAGTCACACTACTAGTGCATGTCAGATCATGGATTTGAACCCAGGGTTTCCTAACTGCAGGCCCAGTGCTTCATCTATCTGTTGAGTTACCTAGCTGTCTCTGAAAAGTCCCGTTCTCAGTGACTCTCATTCACCATCCCCTTCCCTCTTCCTTTTTAGAAACAACCTCATCCAGACCCCTAATGATACCAGAAATAAATTAAGCTTCTTAAGAACCTTTGGGGCAGGAAATGACTTGGGGCTAGATATGATATGCCCACTGAATATTTCCATGCCTATGACTGAATAAAACCGAATATATGATTCATTGGTGCTCTCTTCTGTATTGTATTTGACTAGGTCGTTTAGAATTTTGATAAAAATCTACTGCACAAAAAAATCAACTTTGAGCCCTAGGAACCTCAGGCCAATGTCATGCCACAAGTGTCATTCAAAAATTTGACTGGATTGCCAAAACATCATCTTAAAGACAGAATTGTAATTTTTAAGATTAGAAATTGTAGTAACTCAGGGAGTAGTTCTAAGTAGAGCCACTCATTTAATTGTATATTGCATCTTAATGAGCAAAAGAAGTATAAGGGAAGTATAAGGGAAAAAGGCAAAGAATTCAGCATAGCTTTATGTTAGAAAATATACTTAAATTAGGAAGGGTAAACCAAAGAAAGGAAGGCAGAGGCTGAAAAAAATCTAATCTTTATTTTTGCTCAGTTTTGGAAGTGGTGTGGTTAGCTGTTTTATTTTGGAACAACTTAGATCAACCCTTAGTACACAATTGTTTTTATTTCTTGGAGACAGATTTGCAAATTGAGGTCAGAAGAGGATGATTGTTGCTAGTTTAAGAAAATATATTTTACTGACTATACAACCCAGCACTGCCTTGTAAAGGTATCTTTGGTTCTGTAACAGAGAGCTTTCTTTTGTGTGCCTTAGTTGCTGGTTTCTACTCAGTATGTCACCATGTTATCTAAAAGTAAATGTTATTCATTTGCTATGCCTTTGTTGTTTGTCAGTTGACTAGCCAGTAAATTTCGGAGAATTCCTACTTTTAAGTCTTTTTTATTTACTTGAATTATACTTCCTTTTTTAGATTCATTCTTTACGTTGATCCGGATGTTCTGCCTGTCTGCAAAATCATTTTTCTCCCCCCCCCCACAATAAAAAATAAAAGGCTCTGCTGTCTTTGCTGAGCATGAATAGCTGAGATAGCTATTATAGCAAGTTCTCACTTTAAACCTTGAAATTACATATATTCTCATTATAGCTTGATAACATGAGCTTTCCTTACAATTCCTTTATCAGGAAAAGTTTACTTTAAACCAAATCAAGGTAAGTCAGAGACATTTTTGTGATTATGTATGGTTCCAAGTCAAAAACAGATGCTTTTGTACTCAATACTTTATTCATTTTGAGGTGTCAAGTGGTGGTGTATTTAAAAGATAAATTTTTCAGATGAACTATTCAGATCTGGTAAGGAAAGAGAAGGAAGTATAAACTTTACTGAATTTACTTTTCTAAGTATGTGCACCTGCTGTTTAGAGAAAAATCAATCTAGTAATAATTAAAATGTCTTTTCCCTCTCTATAGCAATTTGTTGTCTCTGCAATTACAGTGGATCGTTGAACTGTGTGGTAACCTATTCTATAATGTTGCCTCCCAGATAAAGTATAGTTTGGGAGAGATTGCAATCTCTATTCTTCTTACTTCCTGTGAATAGCACATGGTATGCCACTGTGCTATTTTAAAAAAATGAGATAAGAAAGCTAAGTCCTAAAACAAAAATAATATCTTCTAATTGTAGGTGTTTAAACATAGCCATTTATCTCAAAGCCTAAAACTTCTCTCCTTCAGCTATCTTCCTCTTGTGCAGCAGGTGTTCGATTCTGAAGCAGGGAAAAGCTACAGTTTCAGGACATATCTGAGTCAGTTTTCTTCTCAAGCTCTCAGTTGCTGGCATCAAAGCCTTACCAGCATTTTATTGTTGATGCAATTATGAACAATATCATAATATGCCTTCTTTTCAATGTTTAAATCATACCTTCCTCAAAAAATACAGGCCATAAAGTTATAAGATGCAGTTTTAAGGGATTTTACAATAGCATCCTTTGAGTAGTAAGTGGGTTTGTCAAACAGTGGCAAGGATGGAGTATGGTGTGATTTCTTAATTGCCTCTATCAAATAACAAATATTAATGGTCCTCTCTGTTCCAGGGCCTATACTGGGCTCTGAAGATACAAATAAAAAGATCAAAAACAAATCTCTTGAGCTTACATTTTAATAGGGGAGAAGCAAATATAAGCATAAATATATACAAAGGAAATATTGGAAATATTTAAGCAATTAAAGAATAAAATTGCTTTTGAGATACTCTAAGGTTTTTTAGTTACATCTTGAAGAAAACATGGATCCTATAAGGTGGAGCTTAGGAGGGAGTGCATTCCAGGAGTAAGGATTGCTAGCAAAGGCACAGAGATGGGAATTGGAGTATTATTAATGAGAAATAGAAAGATAGGTGATTTGGCTGGGTCACAGCATACAAAAATAATACAGGATGAGGTAGGAAAGATACATTGGAGCCAAGTTTTGAAGGGCTCTAAAAGCTAAACAGAATTTTATATTTAACCCTAGAGACAACAGGGGACCAGTGGAATTTACTGAGTAGAGTAACATGAACAAATTTGTCCTTACTAATTTTGGTAGTAGTATGGAGAACAACAGAATGGGGAGGTACTTGACATGGAGAGAAATTGCGATATCATTGCAATAATTGAGTTGAGAGATGGCAAGGGCCTAAACCAAGGTGATTGTTGTTTGAGTAGGAGGAGTCAAAGGCAGGCGATATGAAAGCAAAGATAAAATTTTGCTAATTAATTAGGTGTATGTGGTGAAAGTGAGGAGTAAAGGTAATGTTGATGTTACTACCCTGAGTCACTAGACAGACTAGGACATGAGAAAGGATTTGGGTATAAAGATAAGTTTGTCAAATGTCTAATTTGAGATTTTTCTGTGATATCTAGGATGAACTGTCTGATAGATAGTTGGTCTCATATGTCGGGAGCTCAGGTAGGGACTGGCAATATATATATATATATATATATATACATATATATATATATATATATATATATATATTTGAGAGTCCAATGAATAGAGATGGCAATTAAACCAGCAGGAGTTGATGAGGTCATTAAGAAAAGAAGGACAAATATAGAGCCTTGGTTGACATCCACAGAGGGTATGACATATCTAATGTTCCAGCAAAAAGTAGAAACAAGAGGGCAGTGTCAAGAAAATAGAGTATCCAGGAGAACTGATCAGCAGTGTCCAATGAAGTGGAGATCTCAAGGTTACAGACTGAAAAGAACACCAAATTTGGCAGCTAAGAATCAGTAACTTTGGAGAGAACAATTTCAGTATAAGAAGAGATAAAAAAAAAAAAAAAAACCAGACTGCAAAGAGTGGAGAAGGGAGGAGAAAGAGAAGTGGAAGCAACTATACAAACATCTATGATTCTCCACTTTTGCTAGTGGTTGTCTATAGCTTCTCTGCATTCTATCATAATCCTTAATCAAAGTCTACCTTTCCCTACTTTGGGATTATTAATATACATTTAAACAATTTTAGGATTTTGCGTTGAGGGATTCTAGAAATTACCTGGTCCAATCCCCTCAATTTACAAATGAAGAAATGTAGGCCTAGTAATTTGATCAGGTATCTTGCCAAAGATCATGTAGACCCGCATCTGAACATTGATGTCCTAGCTTTAAATCAAATGTCTTTTTTTACCATACTCTGCTGTCTTTTACCTTGGGAATTATTTGGTCATTCTACCTTCACGAACACAAAAAAGTCAAAACATTATGTCCTATCTTTTTAAGATTGCCTATCCCCCCATTAAAAAGTTATGTACACAAAATTGCCATTGGAGTTAGAAATTCTCAGAAATTTTATACATTTTAATATATTGAGTTGGGAGTAGTAGTAGACAAAGAAGAAAAGCCTGAAAATGTAATTAGGATGTATCCAGCACAATTGAGGGTAAGAAATGGATATATCTTTTACCTTGTGAGGAAGCTGGGACATGCCTGAAGTGTTTATTTTATCTTAGGATCTCTGCTTTGTGTTCTGTGTTAGATTGTGCTTTTTAAAATAGGTATGACAAAAGAAATGAGTCCATAAATATTGTTTGCTACATGCCAAGTTCATGGTAAGCACTGTAAATTCTAAGATGAGTAAAAATAAAGTGTCTGCCCTCAAGGAGCTTATATTCTAAAGGAAGAAAGTAGCTTATAAAAGAAATCTGAAAAGGAAGTAAAGGGAAGATACACCATGGGGCATAATGGAAGAGTACAGATTTTAACCTGGTGAGAAATGAGGAGATGGCTGACCTCAGTACCCTCTTAAAAACATGTTCTGAGAGGAGTCATCTAATCAGTGGTAGATATCTCGGGGGCAGAGAGTACTTTCAGGATTTGAGTGCCAGTGCTTTAGGGATGTTCTCAAATGAAGAATTTTCTGGGTCATTATAGAGGAATTTGGATTGCATCTTAGTAAGAAATGAAGGAAACTTAATTGATATGAGATATCTACTACTATTTCTGAAGGAATGGATTGAATGTCTCTATATTAATTGTTATTAATTATATGTGTATGATTATATGTAATGAGAATTATTTTGTATAAATGAATGCTATGAATTTAATTTAATAAAATATTCTTTGAATTTCATTACCTAGTATACTCCTTAGAAATTAAAAATTCTTCAAAATGGGAGCCAGAATGGCGTAATTTAAATAGAATTGTAATCAAGACATGGCTTAGAATACATGGTTTCAAATCTTAACTCCATGTGTGACTTTGAGCAGAATATTTAATGTCAGCTTCCTCATCTATAAAATAGGTTGGACTAGATGATCTTTATTGTTCCTTCCAATTCAAAAGAGCACTCCAAATGAATATGCCTAAAGCCAAAGTATTTATTCATATTAGTGCTTTTTCTAGTCATATGTCCAGCAGCAATACAGGATATTCGTGCATTTAGTAATTAGATATGGAGAAATGGAAATAAGATTTTACCCTGTTTGGTAACCTAGAGCTTTGTAGGTATTGAAAGTGTGGCATAGTAGAAAAAACACTACAAAATCTGAAGAACAGGTTTTTCCACTTAATACCTATACTATCTTAGCCAAGTTGCTTAATAATCTCAGTTGAAAAATGAAAGGGTTAAACTGTATGATTCAGAACTGGTTGGATGTCTAGAGTCAAATAAAAATTTTTACTGGTTCAATCTTTTCTTTTTTTGTTGAAAACCCTTAGAATCAATACTATGTAGTGGTTTCAAGGCAGAAGTTCAATAAGGGCTAGGCAATGGAGTTAAGTGACTTGCCCAAGGTCACACAGCTAGGAAGTGTCTGAGGCCAGATTTGAACCCAGTACCTCCCATCTTCCAGCTTGACTCTCATTTGCTAAGGCACTTATCTGCCCCTATAGTTCAATCTTAATTTGGCAAGATGTTTCTGGTGTACTGCCCAAGTGATCTCAGCATGACCTTCTGCTGACTAATATGTTTATCAATGATTAAATAGATGACATGTTTATCTAGTTTGCAAAAACTAGAAGGAATTTCTAATCCAATGGACCAGAGTCAGGATCCAAAATGATCTTGATGTATTGGAGCATTGAGTTAAATATGATAAGATAAAATTCAAGAGGAAAAAATGTAAGGTCTAACACAGGTACAAAAAACTAACTTTACAAACAAAAAAGGGGGGAACATGGTTGGACAGCAATTTTTTTTGAAAAAAATTAGGGTGCTTTAGTAAACTTCATACTTTGTATGAGTCAGCAGTGTGATTTGGCAGGCCACAAAGCTAATATAATTTTTGGCTATATTAAAAAAGACATAGCTTCTAGGAATAAGTATTCTACCCTTATCAGATCCAATTTGGAGTATTGTGTTTATTTCTGGGTGCTAAAGTTTAAGAAGGACATTGATAAGCTAGACGCTGTCCAGAGAAGGACAACCTGGATAATAAAGGACATTGAGTCTATGCCATATATGAAGATCGATTGAGGTATATGTATTTTATATTATATATATATATATGTTATGTGATATGTATTTTATCTTGGAGAATGAAGTCTGGAGAACAATGATATTTATTTTCCAGTGTCTAAAGGACTGTGATGTAGAGGAGGGATTCGACCATATCTCTGCTGCCTTCTTCTCCCACTCCTTGAGTTCCTTTGTTCTAATGGTGATTTCCTTCTAGAATCTCCATTTTGAGGAAGAGACCAAACTAGCCATGCTTAACTCCCTGGACTTTGCCACCACATTTCAGTTGCTTCTACCCCCCTCCTCCCCAACACCCTGCTTTTATCTTTTTGTTTCTAATTCTAAACCAGTGCTTAGTATGCTGCCAGGTACATAGTAGTCAATAAATGCTCTTGATTTGATTTCTGTGTGGCCAGTCAGGAGTAATTGGTAGAAATTGCAGCTCATATTTAAATAGGCCAGTACTGTTTACAAAGTACATCACATATATTATCTTGTTATCTTTGTAAATTAGGTAATACAAATATCTCCATTTTAAAACCGGGAAACTGAAGTTTAGGGAATTTTAAAATGATTTTCCCAATGTCATACATTTAGTGTCAGACTTGGGGTTTGGACCCAAGGCTTCAAACTCTGTTTTGTGTTAGCTGTATGTAATAGTAATTCTTTATTTCCCCATCCTGACTCACCATCTCCCCACCACCTGATGTCCAGGTATATTACTTTTTCAACTTTCCTTCAAGGCTCCAGTATCCTAAGTGGTAGAGAGAGAGAGAGCTAGAGACAGACAGACAGAGACACAGAGACAGAAACACATGCACACATAAACACACACAGAGTTTCTGCAGGGATCTTTCATATCTACCCTTGGTTCAAGCCCCTACTAAATTTTAGGGAGCCTAACCACCCCTGTTTCATTTAACCACTAAGCAATCAGATTACTTTTTACAAAGAAATATTTGTTTCAAATATATAGTAAAAACTTAACAAACATTTCCCACAAACACCTGGAATTAGTGGGAGAGCATAATCCCTTATACACCACCTCATTCTTTGGAGAAAGGGGCTTAAATTCACAGTTTAACTCCATTCCTAGCTAGCAGGAACCCAAATTCCAAATCCAAAGCTTCCCTGAGCTTGCCATCCAGCACCCTGGCTTCTCTGCTGGGCTGGTTGTAACATCTGTCCTGGAAACTTGGAACTCCAAATCCCCATGGTTTGAGCAGCTACATTCGGGACTTTACTCTCTGCATCTAGAACCAGAAAGGTCAAATGAAGCAGACCAAAACCCCAAATTTATTTCTCAGGGACACAGAGGCTAAGGACAAGTTTTCATCTTCCTGTCTAACTTACTTCTTGGTACCCCTTGAAATGAATGAAGGAGTCCTTCACCTCTGATTACTGCTGGAAAGAGAGAGTGACTATGCCTCAGGTAGATTTAGAGATGCAGATACTTCAAACTATTCAACCAATAGAAAAAGCCTGCTTCCTGTCATGTAGTACATGCCAACACAGGATATCCATACATGTGCCAGGCCTGTCTCTTAGGAGCAAGTGCCTGATCTCTCCCATTAGAACTCCTCCGTCTTAGAATGAACTGGGCATGTGCCAAAATCTTTTTGCAAATATATGTAGTGTTCAGGAAAATTTTCCCTAACGAGATTTGTGACATGCACCTGAACTTTAAAAAAGAAATCCATGTTATAAATTGCTATCAATAAGTCACTCAGCTATTTATGGAGTACCTATGTGCTCAACACATTGCTAGATATTAAGGAAAATACAGAAGATGCACCGATTAGTATGTGGTCTCTGGAGTAGATTACTATGTAGTTGGGGAGATAAGACTATGTGAAATAGTATAGAAAAATTTGCAAGTGCTAAATGATGTGGCATAAATTATAAATTCATATAATTTCAGAGAATGTTAATGAGACAGTGTCTTAGAAAGCTCCATGGAAGAAGTGAGACTTAAGCTTTAGTTTAATCCAATACTGCACTAGGTCAGGTAGTGGAGAGAAGCATCTTGGGCAAGATAAACACTGTAAGTGGAAGGTCGAGAGGTATATATGTTCATAATGCTTTTCTGAGACAGTAATGAGGAGGACATTTATTTTTTTTTAATTAATATAATTTATTTACAAGTGCCTCAGCCCTTCTCTCCCCTTCTCACATTATAGAAGGTATTGTCTACGAGATGGATAGAAGAGGACATTTTTAAAAGAGAAATATGTATATTAGAGATTGCTTGGTTTCCTCATCTGAAAAAAGGGATAATACCTTTTGCTGGAATAATGGAATACTTTTTACTGATATGGGGGAATAATATCTGTAGTATCTATTTCATAATGATGTTGGGATGATGAAATGACATTTGTAACAGAAAACCCCCCAAATTTTAGTACAAATTAAAGCTTTTCAACAGCTTAAAACTGCTCTTAAACTTAAGTGCCACCCTATACAATTGTAAAATTTTTTTAACAAGAGTAATACTTATACTTGGATAGAGTGGGGCTATTTGTTAGAAGGCTTTGAAAACCAGGGTCATAATTTTAGGCATGATAAAGACAGTAATAGCAAGTTTTCAGCATTTATCTTACTTACTCCTCTCCCTCCCTCTTTCCATTCCTTCCTTTTTTTCCTTCCTTCCTTCTGAAAAAGAGGGAAGAATGAGTTAATTATGGAATTTCCTGTAGTTTTTCTCTTTCCTCCTCCCAATTTAAGTGCAATTACCATAGGCTTCCTGACTTTATTGTATTTCTGAATAGTTGAAGAGTTACTTCCATCAAGATGTGATGTTGCACAGAATTCAAATAATCTTTTAAAAGGGCAAGATATTTCCCTGAAAACTTGTCTACAAAGCATTTTTAAAATACTAATTCTTGTTTGTTTGTTTTTAACTAGCTTCCAATGTAAAATTAGAGATATACTATAGGGAAAAATGGGTCTCAGAGATCGAATATACTTACACTTCTATTGCAGCATATAGATCACAAAATTGAAAAAAAACTGAAACTGAAAATAACAGTGTCTTGTGATGTGGAGGTGCAGCAAGATACAGAAGGGAGAGGGTGGGGAATTAGGATCATCTGCCTCATTCTGTGAATTATTAGCTTGCTGTTTAAGTCTTTGTTACCAAAAGGGGAACAGTTAATGGGAAAGGATTTTGTCTTTAAGCATTTCAGGAAAGCTTTTTTCGCCCTCCCTTTCTTTTCTATGACTACTGTACACCTATAAAATATTAAGGATGCCTTTTTATCATTCTTTTTTGATATTTATCTATACAACAGGATGACTTTTATTGCTCTAAAATTACCTAAAATGCTATTGTAAGTATTAGTAAACTTTAATTCCTCCCTCCTTTGGAAAATCAAAGATGAAATTCCAAGGAGTTGAACTAGACTTTCTTACTAACTTGGTACTGCAGGAAAAGACCCTAAACTAGTACAAGAAAACTTCAAAATTCAATTATAACAAATGTAAGGTAATGTATATTGAGGTCCTTTAATTGCTAGAATATATTTCAAAATTTCTCTATATTGAGGTGTATAATGGGTGTTTATGGTATAATTGAAATTTGAGTGTATTACTGGTTAAGTATGGAAGAACAAACATTTTTAAAAAGGATACTTGCAATTATGAATATATTTTTGGTCAGATAGCTCTTTTGCTAGGCTCTTATGGTATTGACCAACCTTTGACCTATCAGGGATTTTTGCTTGAAGGATTCATTCTGGGAAGGTACATGTTGATGTGATTTAAAAGGGGCTACAAAATGTGTTCCATTCAAAGAGTATTAATAGAATATAGCTTTTGTGTTTGGAAACCAATGTTTTTTAAATAAAAAAAAGCCTATAATGTTTTTACCAGTCAGTTTTATGGCTTTATAGTGATTTTTAGATTATTTTTCAAACTACGGATCACAAGCTCTCCAGAGTAAAATTTCAAAACTAAATAAAATCATATTTTGTAAATAGGTAGACTCTGTGTCAAGCTTACTAGTCAGTCTTCTGTGATATGTGTTGGATTCTTCTGAAGCATGTCAGTTTCTGAAAAGCCATCATTTTAAACTTTTTACAAATAAACAGGCCTTACAGATAACCTAGAAAGCAGTGATAGAATTGAAAATGCATTAAATCTTGAAGTCTAGCTATTCATCTATTGGTTTCAGTGTTGTCTGTCACCATGGTATCTATGCAACCTGGCAGACATAGACTAAAAACAGAAAGTAACAGACATAGAGGGGTTCATATCATTAGAATTTCTTCCCTGATTCTATCCCTCTCCTGAATTCTATGACAGCTTTCCTCTCAGATTTCATGTAAAACTTGGGCATTATAACTCTAATCCACTATTCGATATTGTGTTAAAATATTTTCTGATGTCTCTCAGTTACCTTGCTATGTAGTTGAGGAGCTAATACTAGCATAACTTACATTTTGGAAAATTGTATCTTATATTCTTCTTGGAGTGTAAGCTGTTTGAGAGGAGGAACCATATTCTTAAAATTACATTCTTAATAACAGCTTATCTACTGAATTTTTATGTCCCCGGCACCTACCCCAGTGTTTTGAATACAGTAGAAACTTACTTTTTGTTATATTGTATTTTTTTCTCATACAGTGATATGACATACAACTCCCTTTATCTCATATAGGTTGAAAGCTTTTCCAGCTTTTTATTCCATCATGTGTTGACTGAGGAGGGTTAGAAAATGTCTTATAGTATTAATTCTGGTTGTATCTTTCTGGAGCAGTGATTCATAGACTTAAAAATATTTCTAATCTTGAGGAATTACTGCTAAATCTAAGGACCTAAGGCAGTTACCCCAACCCATTTGGATCTAGTCATTAGAACCTGCTCTCTCATGAGAATGGAGTGGGCTCCTGTTCTTACACTCTTTGGCTCCTTAATTGCTCCATCCCAGCAACCCCGGGACAATTTTCCTTATTTTCCCCTCAAAGGGTGAGTAGAAGGTATTCAATGTATATGAATCATGCATGGGATGGGTGATTTATTCTTACACATACATCCATGCATTGCTATATCTAAAAGATCCCCAAATATGCATTAATAAAAAGAATTCAATGACAACTTTTAACTATTATTAGAAAACTTTTGGGAGGCTGATACTTAAATCTCATCAGAACATAGGACAGTTTGAAGGACTGCTAATGGGGCATTTTGTAGTTTTCCTTAGCTCTATACATTTAAGCAACTCCCAATACAGGTCTGCTGGTGAACCAGCCAAGTTTGGGCCAATCCTCATGCTGATGGCTATCTTTTCCAAGACTACTAGAGGAGTTATCATGACTCATATGTATCACCAAGGGCATCAGCTCCAGCCAAGTGAGACATTGAACTCACAAAGACACCTCCAATCTGACACACATCTATCTCAGGATAGGATATGTGATTTCTTAAGATAGGAAATAACACACAAAAGAGCCTAATCCCAGGCTCAAGCTTGCCTAGGCTGGATGTGTACTTTAGATTCCATGTATTCATGGCTGCAAAGAAGGGAGATGGTGGGGAGAGGGATAAAATAGAGCTAGTCATCTTTCCCTGACCCAATTCTTGGGAATTAGCTTAAAACAGTCCTGTACAATTCACAGCCAGAAAGGAGAGAAGTGAAAGGGTGGAAAACTTTTTTTTTTTAAAATCCACTGAGTTATCAGTTTTACCAATTCCACAGTCAATAAGATTCTTCATCTCAAAGTGCAATGAGTCACATGTGGTCAGAAGTAGCCACTCAAAGGCTTCTATATAGCCATTGGTAACCAAATCAGGAATGCCAACTTTGAGCAGGAGTGTTGTGATGACTCTCCAGTATTCCTTGCAGTATCCAAAGAATGGCTTCTCTTTTTCATTTTCCCACATAAAAGCAGTACCACTTCCCCCATATGTATGCTGCTGCTACAAAAGAGCTAATCAGAACTTATTTTTTTGGTTTCCCTTTCAATATTTCAGCAGATTAGGAGTGGAGTATAGAAATAAAATGTTCAGGAGATAGAGACAGACTTATCTCAGGAATTTACTTAAGTTTATTGCTTCTATTCCTTTTTTGGACAGTTTTTATTTTAAAATTATTTTATTACACATCATGCTATCTTAGCCATGCAATGAAAAAAAAAAAGCAAATGGTGTCCACTTTAATCCCAAGCATTTGGCACATTTTTTTTCAAAATGCCCTCTTATTCATTCCTAGAAACAGTAATATTAATAGCAGAACTATACCATTAAGGCAGTCTATTGAAATGCTTTTTAAAAAGTCATTACTTATATTCTTTAATATCTAAGGTCTCAGGGACATCCCTGAAATTCTTCTAAAATTTCCTTAGGGTTTTCATCCCTACTCTGAGAACACTATTGAGAAATGACGCATTATGAGGCAATTGTCCAGTGGATAAAGAGCTGGGTCTGAATTTAGAAAGTCCTGAATTCAAATCTACCATTGGCTACTAGCTGTGTGACCCTGGGTAAGCCACCTAATGTGTATTTGCTTCAATTTCCACAATTGTAAAATGGAGATAATAATAGTACTTACCTTACAGGGTTATTGTGAAGTTCAAATGACATATTTGTTTTTGAATAAAAAAAAGTGCTCAGCATATTTGACACAATGCTTATTCCATTTTTCTTCCCACAATGTATGAAAGACCTGTAATTTATCAGTGTGATTATATCTTGACTATAACTTGGTTAGTGAAGTTTACACTGCTACTTGAGGCTTATCATAGTTATATTGCAAGTGAATATCAGAGGTAGCATTTGAACTTGGGTCTTCTTGACTTGAAGTTTGGCACTGTATTATTAATATAGCATCATAATATAATATTGTTATTATATTATTGTAATATATTTATACCCAAATAATTCTTCTTTATTCATTGCCCATGGAATGATATTATTATTTTACTTCTTTGAAAACTTAATAAACTGATTTTATAGTATATTGCCAAAGACCCTAAAACATACAGCAGCACTTGAAAATTGTATATTGAGTTACCTATTTGATTGGTAAATTTCACATTACATAGTAATATATTATTTGTACTGATGAATTAAAGTCTTATAGTCTTGTATTACAAGTCATGAAACATTTGTCTTCAAAGAATTAAAACTAAGCATTACTCAAAAAGCAATGGAAAAAGGCATGGTGGGTGTAAGCTGGAAAAATAAGGTATCCATTTTAGGAAGTTCGGAGCATTTTGCTGTGAATCTTAGCAGCACATAACAAATAAGGAATTACAAAAAAGAACTAGAGAAAAGAATTCAATTAAAGAAATATGAGATCAAAAAGGAAGGTGGAATGCTCATGTGATGGAAACAATGACTAACCGATATGGCCTGTTTGTTCCACTGAGGTCCTTATGATGTCCTGTTAAATGAAAGGGAGACCCCCACCATATTTGGAGGACCCCCTTTGGCAAATATGTGATAGAAGATTTGAACAAACAATACCTTAGTACAGTAAGGCATCATTGGAGGTAATATTGTGATTAGATCAGAGATCCATTTGAATATTTAAATGTCATACTCATGTCACCTGTTCCTTTAGTTCAATAGCCCTGTTTTATGAAAGCTTAACTTTTCTAAGGAAGAAAGATTTGTCAAGCTCATACTTAGAGAGTAGCTACCTCAAACGGTTCAGGATGACACAGATCTCCTTGTTAGCTTTTATAAAGCCATCTCCATTACAATGGTTGTGAACATACTAAAAAGCTTTTATTATGGTTTTCCAGTACAGTTGGTTTTTGCTATTTTTTTTGTTTTGTTTTGTTTTGTTTTTCCATTTCCACAGTGGAAAATTCTTCACTCTTGCCTGAACTGATGAGCAGTTTTTTATTGTAAGACTGTCCCTAGTATATATAGTTTTGATATGTTAGTTTTTCCCCTCCTTTTGAGAGCCTGGAATCCCACAGCAAATCTTCACAGGCTGGTTGAACTTTACAACCATATGTTTGTTTTTATCTTTATATTAGCCAGCATCTGCAGTGAAATTCATTGGCCCTTTTAGATCAGGGGCTTTTTACCTTTTTTGGATATGCCATGAATCCTTTTGATAGTCTGGTGAAGTTTCTGCCCCCTACTTGGAATGATATTTTTAAATGTATAAAAGAATATTAAAAATAAGCTAATTATACTTAAATACCATTATAAAATATTATTTAAAAGAATTTAACGGATCTCTTTGTTCAAGATGAATGTCCATTATCATCAGAATATTTAATGTGATTATTATTGTAAAAAATATTTGATAGAAGCAGTGTTAGTATAGAATCTGACAGGATTTGGAATCAGAGAAGATCTAGTCCAGCATATACCACTTCTGTTACTGAACAGTTATATATATCCATAGTCAAGTCCCTGAAACTCTATGGCAATATAGATGGATTATGATCTGCATCAGGGAGGGAATTATTGTCTCCACTACAACTATATATTGACTTCCAAGTCAAAGACTAGCTGATATATGAGTGTATATATATTACATATTTGAAAACTCATTAAATTGATATCTTCCAATTCTATAGCTGTTATTGTATAATTAATTTAATCCATGTGTGTGTGTGTGTGTGTGTGTGTGTGTGTGTGATATACCAGGTAGAAAATTTGAAAGATATTTGAAGTCAAGATGTTTTCATATTCTAAAAATGTTCTGTGCCTCTGAATCTCTCACTTAAAGAATTACACATATATTTATCCAATTTAAAGGAATAATTAAACCATCAAATATGACTCAAAAATATGCTTATATGTATTTGAAATACATTTTAAATATCATTTTGATACTGCCAGAAGTTGTCTCTTGATTCTAGTTTACAGGGGAGTGGTTTTATTTTCCATCAATGAACTGAATGCTGGAAAAACAAGGCAATCATTCTAGGAAAATTTGGAGCTAATAGATAAGTTGTTACATAGTAAGTTTCGGGTAAAAATAAGAAAAGACCTAGGGGCAGCTGGGTAGCTCAGTGGATTGAGAGTCAGGCCTAGAGACGGGAGGTCCTAGGTTCAAATCTGGCCTCAGACACTTCCTACCTGTGTGACCCTGGGCAAGTCACTTGACCCCCATTGCCCACCCTTACCACTCTTCCACCTATGAGCCTATAATACACAGAAGTTAAGGATTAAAAAAAAAAAGAAAAGACCTATACTAAATGATCAGATTTTATAGTTCTTTAAAAATGGATAGATATGGAGTTATTTTTAAATGGAAAGAAGTATATAATTCCCTGGATCCACTGTAGATATATGATCTGAACAAAGTAGATTTTTAATGATGTAGTAAGAAAAAGAAACGAACCTTAAGTGCTGTACTTATATCACAAAATACCAAAAACCTAAAAGAAGACCTACATAGTGTGCTGGGTAGATCTCCTTTTTAGACTTATTAGGATCACTTAAACACAAATATGCTGAATGTTAAGGCATTAACAGATTACTAGCTATACTGATAGAGTCAATATCTACAGTGATGAGATCTTGGATCCACTGAAATAAATACATAGAAAATAATTCATCACAGGTGGTTTAGATTCAACTCTTTCTAAATGTGTGAACTAGGTCAGGGGCTTTCACATAACTATAGATATTTAGATAATTCTAAGACTTTTTTTTTGCTATAATTCATGTTGGAAATATATATTCTGTGCTGAAGTATGAAACTATGATGGATATAAAAGTAATCATCATTTCATGTAGTTTGATAGATAAAGGATGCTTCACCAATAGAGTGTGGATAGAATCATATCACTTATGCTCATCCTTTCCTAAGGACACATAACTGAATTGATAAGAATTGGAAGAAAAAAAAAGAATTTCATTGTATGTTGTTCTTGGGAGTTACTCAGAAAGTAGCTAAATTGCAACCAAAAATGGTGACCCTAGGACCACTTTCGGTGGAACATGCATTTTTGTGTGTTCCGGAGTGTCCTATGAATCTGTTGGGAAGAGATCTATTGTGTAAATTAAGAGCTACTATCCAATGTACTGAATCTGGTGATATTTCTTTGCATCTCCCAGAGGAATCTTTGAAGGCTTTTCCATTGCTTTTCTTAGATTCTAACAGTACAGAGGATGATTTAGGTACTATCTATCCAATACCTGAGGATATACCTAAGGATTTGTGGTCAAAATCATCTACAGATGTTGGGTTGCTAAAATCAGTTATTCTGGTCAGGGTGAGGACAAAGGAAGGACCAGTTCCTTGTGTGCCTCAGTATCCCTTGACTAAGGAGGCGATAGAGGGTATTCGTCCTATTATTGACTCTCTAATCCAACAAGGGATAATAATACCATGTTTTTCTGAGTACAATACACCAATTTTGCCTATAAAGAAGCCAAAACTGGATGAAAATGGCCGACCTGTTTACCGATTTATTCAAGATCTAAGAGCAGTAAATGATTATGTCATCAAGACACATCCAGTTGTCCCAAGTCCAGCTGCTATAATTTCTTCTATTCCAAGTCAGGCTAGATATTTCACTGTGGTAGATTTATGTTCTGTGTTTTTCTCGATACCAATTCACAAAGATTCTCAAAAGATCTTTGCTTTTACATGGGGAAAAGACACAATGGACCTGGACTCGTCTCCCACAAGGGTATACTGAGTCACCATCTCAATTTTCACAAATTCTAAATCGAGATCTGCAAACTATTAAATTTAAAGAGAGCAAATTGGTGCATTTTGTGGATGATATTCTTCTAGCATCCCCAAATGCAAAGGTGTGTCTTAGGGACAGCAAGATTCTTTTGATTGAATTATATAAACGAGGACATAAAATCTCAAAAGGGAAATTACAATTTGTTTTACCCAGGGTGCAATATCTCGGATTCGTGTTATCAGAGGGTTCCAGAAGTATTACACAAAAGAGAATAGCTGACATACAAAAATTGAGTGCACCGAAAACTAAAAAACAACTTAGAGCTATTCTTGGAACTACTGGTTTCTGTAGACAATGGATTCCTGGATATAGTGGAATAACTAAGTGTTTAACAGATCTGACCAGGAATACAGAACCAGAACCTCTGAAACTAAAGCCTGAACATCGATTAGCCTTAGATAAGCTGAAAGAAGCCATTCTATCTGCACCTGCGTTAGGAATCCCAGACTATGAGAAACCTTTTCAGCTGTTTGTCAATGAAATGAAGGGTATAGCTTCTGGTGTGTTGACACAGACTCTTGGACAAAGTTATCGTCCAATTGGGTATTACAGCTGTCAATTAGATCCAATAGCTGCGGGGACAGTACCCTGTCTAAGGGGGGTAGCTGCAACAGCTATGTTAGTCCAGAAGTCAGCTGATCTAGTTTTGGGATGTCCTTTGACTGTCTATTGTTCACATCAGATAGAAGCACTAATGAGGAAGTTTCGTACTCAAACATATTTCTGACCAACGAATTGCTAAGTATGAAATTATTCTCTTAGGTAGTGAGAACATCAAGTTGAAGAGATGTAGCATACTTAATCCAGCTACTCTTCTTCCTGATTTACCAAAGAACGATGAGCCATTGCATGAATGTGTTGAGGTATCTTGTGGATATGCCTAGGATGGATTTAAAAGATACTCCACTCGAAAATCCATACTGGGTGTTATTCACAGATGGATCATCATATTTATGTAATGGAATTAGATGTACTGGTGCTGCAGTTGTCACAGAATTTGAGACACTGTGGTATGGCTCATTACCTAATAATCTTAGTGCTCAGGGTGCTGAATTGGTGGCATTGAAGCAAGCATGTCTTCTAGCTGAAGGTAAACGTGTGAATATTTACACAGACTCTCGATATGCATTTTCTGTTTGCCATGCAACAGGAACGATCTGGAAACAACGAGGTTTTATTACTGCATCGGGAAAACCAATAGCTCATGCAGGAATAATAACTGAGTTGTTGGAAGCAATCCAGAAGCCAAAACAGCTGGCAGTAATTCATTGTAGGAGTCATACTTGTGGTAAGATTCAGTCTCTAAAGGAAATCATAGAGCTGATATCACTGCGAAGTATGCAGCTCAGAATGCTCCAATCTATGTGATGAATTTAACATCTATTGATTCTGATGATCTAGAGAAAGCTTATGTAGACTCAGATATTGAGAAATGGAAGGATAAATTTGGAGCTAGGAAAGAACATGGGATATGGATTACTGATACAGGAAGACCATTGTTACCAAAAGATTTATATACCTATTTGTGTCAAAAGGTCATTTTGGTACACCAGCTGTTGTGGATTCCATCAGGAGACAATGGGTTGCTCCTGGAATAAGTACTGTTGCAAATAAGGTCTGTAATAGCTGTCCAGTCTGCCAAAAGTTCAATCAAAGTGCATTCAGAAAGAAAGGTTTGGGTGGTAGACCTTTAGCATATTGTCCATTTGAGAGTTTACAGATTGATTATATCTGTATGCCTAAAGCTGGAAGATACAAGTATTGTCTTGTGATAGTCGATAGACTAACTAAATGGCCTGAAGCTTTTCCATCAAATACAAATACAGCTAGTTTTGTGGTGAAAGTGTTACTGAAGGAAATTGTGCCTAGATTTGGTGTACCTTTAACCATAGATTCGGATAAGGGATCTCATTTCACTCAGGATATCCTTAGAAGAGTCAATGAGAATCTAGGAATAACACCTAAATATCATGTTCCGTATCATCCGCAAAGTTCAGGTCAGGTGGAGTGTATGAATAGGGAACTCAAGACTATGGTTGGGAAACTCTGTGCTGAAACTCATCTCACATGGCCAGAGATTCTTCCCATAGCTTTGTTTTACCTACGTACGAGGCCAAGAACAGATCTACATATATCATTGTATGAGATGCTCTTTGGACATGCTCCACTACAAGCAAAAACTTGTAAGGCTGTTTATGCATCACACTTAGGAGGTGATTGTCAAATTGCTTCATATTTAAGTGCTTTACAGCAGAGGCTAAGAGAATTACAAGATATGGGAGTATTAATTCAATCTGGTCCATTGGATTATTCTCTTCATAATTTTCAACCAGGTGATATGGTCTATCTGAAAAATTTTGCCAAAACATCGGCAACAGAACAAAATCGGGTAGGTCCTTATACAATTGTATTAGTTTCACCATCTTCTGTAAAAGTTTTAGGTAGAGATTCGTGGTATCATTGTTCTCACATTAAATTAGCACATGGAATAGATAATGAAACTGTAGAAATTGTTAATAATGATGAAGAAGAAAAAGTAGAAGAAGAAGAGATTGTGTAATTTGAGATCTTCAGTCAATTAGAGTCTGCAGTCAGAAAGTTCAGTAAGGAGAGGACCATTCCAGTGGAAGAGGACATTCGGATGGAAGAGGATATGGATGAAGAGGATTCAGGATTCAGGATTTATAGACTTTGTATTAAGACTGATGGACTTATGAATTGAACTGAAAAAACTTCATTTTTGAGGATTTTCTTAAAGAAGAGGATTAATCTTGGACAATTTGGATTAAATAGTTTGGAGGTTTTTGGGTAATGTATATAGTATCATTACATACTCATAATTATCAAGACCTTCGATGGAGAAAAGAAGAAGAGGAAAACCAGAGAGAAGAAGAGAGGATTTCCTAGAGGAATGGAACATCGTGAGAAGAAAGGAGATCTGAAGGAGATCTACAGGAGATATGGAGTTTTGGTAGGTATCATACATCCATCAGTAACATGTTGCAACACAATATAGCAAAGAAACAACATAACAAATCAGATACATAAAACACGAACATGTTAGGATACATTGTGTTCCTTATGGAATGAGACAATGTATAATACTAACAAAATTAGAATTAGCTATAGGATAAGTAAGTACTAACAAGAGATAGTTAGTTACTAACAAAGATTAGCTAGTTATTTAGATAGATGTAGCTAGACTAATACACTAATACATTAGGGTTAGTTTAGAATAGTTTAGTAGAATAGATATAGTATTAGATTAGGTTAGAGAATAAGATAAGGTACTAATGTACATTACAGTGCAGATATAACTGACATAACAAAATTGCATTACATGAAGAACATATAACATACTACAGATCACATATCACAAGTAATGTAAATAGTTGTGTAAATAGTATGTATATATTGTAAATTGTATTATAGTGTAAGTATTGTATATATGTAAAGGGTGTACATATGTATATTTGATATGTATATTATGTGTACATACATGTATATGTGTATATCATGTATGTATATATTATGTATGTATTGAATGTGTATATATGTGTATAAATGTAAATTCTGTGAATACTTTGATGTAATCGAGTTGCAAAAATTCAAATGTAATTTGCATAAGGGAGTTTACTGTTTTGTTTTAATTTTGATGTAAAGACTTATGCAACGTTGTGTTAAAATGTTTTTCCAAAATGGTTTGCATTTATTAGTTGGTAGGATATTTCTGTATTAGAATAGGAGTTATGTTTGATGTTTGTTTTGACTTTTGTGTTGATATTTCATATTTGCTGTTGATTTTTGTTGGGAATTTTTGCATTGTTACTTGTTGTTTTATGCTTTGAACTATGTAACTGTTCAATGTATTTATCTTTTTACCTATCCTTGTTGAAATCCCTAGTGTAGGGTAGAGTAGGATAGTATTAGATAGAATAGAGTTAGTGTAGGTTGTTTATTTTGGGTTAGAATTTTAGTTTAGTTTGTAGTGTACAAATACCAAAATTTTGGTAATTTTGGCTTTGTGCAAAGGGGGGAACTGTTATGAGTAAGATTAGATTAGCTAGTTATTAGGTATTGATTATATATTGATTAGGAAGTACCTAGCAGGAAGGAGCTGGAGCTGGGAATTCCAGGTTGGAATGAAGGAGGAGGAAGTCTATCTGTGTTCTGTGTGTGGACTCCATTAGTGGTAGGCAAAAACTGTTGCCAGCCTGGGAGAACTCAGAGCAAAGGACACCTTGCATCCTGTTTTCCCCTGGATCCTGTGTGGTGTGGCATTTAAGGAAAGAACAAGAGAAGAGGACAGTGCTTCAAGCAAAACCCTTACTGCTTAGTTCCTGATACAACTGTAGCTCCTGGAATCCAGACATCATCAGTGGATTGCAGTGAGAAATCCCAAAGCCACAAAAGCCCCAGCTGTACTCAAGCCTGGCAGGTTCCAGGTGTGAGGCAGAAACCCAGAGACTCCAGTATAGCTCCTTGGGCCCTGTTAGTTAGATAGCTTAAATTAGTGTAGTGAATAAGTCCTTCCCTGTCCCTTTGGGTTTTGTTATTAGGTGTTAAGATTTTAGAGTAGTCATTCCTATCCCTCCTTTTAGTTGTTTCTAATTAAAACCTAATTTCACCTTGTTACCTTGTCAGTAAATTCAAGGCCTCTGGCCAGAGTGACAGTTGGCTGTTATTTTCCAGTTGGGAGTGGTGTAGCTGTACAAGACTTCAGTGTCCAGTTTTAGTCTCTCTTACATCCCAGAGAGTGTTCCCACAAACCCCATAGTTGATTTTTAATATCCCTGGTGACCCCATTACTTATATTTTCCTACACTATCCAGTAATGATAACGAGGCTATAAGAGTATGATTCTTGACTTCTTTTCTTCCACATTAATTCTATCTGTATCTTTTTAGGGCTAGGTACAAAACTTATTTAAGCTTCATTTTTTCTTCATCCTTCCCTTTCTCTGTTAAATGCAAATAATAGTATTATCCTCAACTGGGATAAGGAAGAAAGACTTCTTATATTTAGTTCAGTATTCCTTATATGTATGACCCTTTCATTGGAACCAGGCAGCCACAAAATAATACTATGATTACAACAAAGGCAAAATTGTCCTCATATGTTTTCATTCTGACGAATGACAACCTTTCTGGATCTTAAGTTCTTTTGTAAAATGACTAAATGGGTCTGCTAGATTTCTGAAGTCCTGTGTCTCAAAACTTTCACAATTCTCTACAGTCTTCAGGTAGAAGGTGCTTCATTTTGATACAGATTGTAAAATGAGAATTAGTGGAATCATTATACTTAGAACATGAATTAGTTTTAGTTGTTATTAGTAACTAGCATTTCATACGTTCTTAGGCTGGAAGACATCTTTGAAATCAGGTAATTTAAATCCAGGAGTGCTATATTACTGCCACTTTGAACTCAAATATTAGAACTGGGTTCCAATGAAAGATGCATATATGTAAGGATTATTCAACTACACTGAGTACATTTCCTTTTCATACTCTCTTTCCAATATATAGTGACCATAAATTTTTGTAGTAGCCATGAAAAAAATTGAGGCTAGAAGCCATGTTTATTGCTTGAGAAGACAAAATAATTCCTTTGGGATTGCTTTGCATCATGCTTGTATTCTTTGAAATCTGCCTTCATTAATAAGAATAAGGTATGTTTCTATATTTATTGATTCACACGAAAACTCAAGAGAAAGTTTTCTAATAGAAGGAATCCATTGCATTTGGTAGTAATTATTATAACATTTTTGTATCCCTAATCTCAAATTCTGGATTTTGAGTTATGATTTTCATTTTGAATTAAAACATACCCACTGGGGAAATGTGCAATCCTTAATTTTGTTTTACATTAGAGTCATTTATAAATGTCATACCATTTTAAAGAATAAAATTACATTGTAGACATTTTCTCTTACATAGGATGAAATCACAGCAGGAATTTTATGTTTGTTAGCTTTTATTATAATTATATTTCTAATTGCTACTAATATACCTCAGTCTAGAAATATTTTTTATTATAAGAGATTAATACCCCTGTGAAAAAAGCTAGATGTAGGGGTTGAACAATCATGACAAGTCTGCATGTAATGTTAAGTGAACCATTTTTATCCAGTTATCTTTGAGTCAGGGATTTCTTTGATTCTTATCTCTTTTTATTTTCAAGGCACAAGTATTTTATTAGCATGCTGAAAGATAACATGTTTACATTTCATTTGAATTTTTATTTTTAAGGTTAGGCAGTGCTATAAAGGTCAATATTTGTTCTTAGATATAAAACTCCCCTAGTTTAAATTTATTTTGATCTACTTCTTAAATAATACTCCATGTAAGAAACACCAAAAAAGACATTCAAAACACGTCACTTTTTGTGCTTAACAAAGTAAATAGTATTTAATTTTGTTCTGTTATCAATCAAAACATTTTTGTGGATAAATCAGAATCAAGTATATCATATCTGATTAGTTATATCATTTATACCTATCATATATCATAAATCAGAATAGATAAACAGTTTCATATTCATGTGAAGGAGACTTAGAAATCCCGCAACTTTCTTGGAGCTTCCTCAGATTACAAAGACAAGTATAAAGTTAGATTAGTGTTCAATTAGAGCTCTAGGCTAGGCTGAGACTTCTTTAGGTCCTGCATTGACCAAGTAATATACTCTTATAATAGTCACTATTGTTTTAAGACTCTATATACACCTAATTTAATTTATTGTTTATATAATTTATAAATTATTTACCATTTGATGTTTGAGTTGATTGGATATTTTGTTCCACTGCTTGTTTTTTAAATCATTAGTGTTCCTTTTCTTTTTAAACACATTGTTGCTTTTTCTTCTATCTCTGTATGTATATTGTAGAGTGCGGAGAAGAGTAAAGAATAAAAGGCTGGAGTAGCAGGAAGCTGCCAGGTTGTGAAGGGCCTTAAATGTCTAACGAAGTATTTTCTATTTTATCATGGAAGTAATAGATTGCTCCTAGAGACTGGATGACAGGGGAAGACCTATATTTTAGGAAAATCATTTTGGAAACTGAATTGGGGATGAATTAGAATAGAAAGAGATGAGGAAGTGAGATTAATTAAAAAGCTATTCAAATAGTCCATGTAAGAAGTGATGAAGGTTTGTAGTAGGATGGTGGGTATGTGAGTGAATAGAAGAGGATTATAAAAGAAATGGCAAGAGGGGGGCAGCTGGGTAGCTCAGTGAAGTGAGAGTCAGGCCTAGAGACAGGAGGTCCTAGGTTCAAACCTGGACTCAGCCACTTCCCAGCTGTGTGACCCTAGGCAAGTCACTTGACCCCCATTGCCCACCCTTACCAATCTTCCACCTATTAGACAATACACCGAAGTACAAGGGTTTAAAAAAAAAAAGAAATGGCAAGATTTGGCAATAAATTAGATATGTTGGATGAATGCAAGTAAGTAGTTAAGGATGACACTGAAGTTGCAAGCCTGGTTTTAATAAAGAATGTTCATTTACTGTATTGCTTTGAGTGTGAAAAATACATAAATGGAGCTAGGTAGTATTGAGACATTAGGCATTGATTGAGATGGCAGAATTGGCCTTCTTGAAGAGTTTATCAAAGTTTTAGGTCTTATATTATGATAAAACTTTGTACAAATTTGGAGCCCTTCTAGTGTGTCATGCTGCTTTTCCATGAAATTGACTTTGTCATAAATTAACTTAGTCTATAGAGTAATAGGAATCTTTAATAGTTTTTGCTAGTTTTTTAAAAACCCAAGCAAACCTTTTAAAAGTATTCACTACTTTTATAACAATTTAACTTGATTATTATTCTTATAATTAACTTCTAATAGTCCAGTGTGAAGAATTATCTTAATTTTTTTATATTCTTTTTTTTCAAACATTTATTAATATTCATTTTTAACATGGTTACATGATTCATGCTCCTCCTTTCCCCTTCGCCCTCCGCACTCCCCCCACCCATTGCTGATGCACATTTCCACTAGTTTTGTCATGTGTCCTTGATCAAGACCAATTTCCAAATTGTTGGTAGTTGCATTGGTGTGGTAGTTTCAAGTCCACACCCTCAATCATGTCCACCCCGACCATGCGTTCAAGCAGTTGTTTTTCTTATATGTTTCCTCTCCTGCAGTCCTTCCTCTGAATGTGGGTAGCATCTTTACCATAAATCCCTCAGAATTGTCCTGGGTCATTGTATTGCTGCTGGTACAGAGGTCCATTACATTCAATTTTACCACAGTATATCAGTCTCTGTGTACAATGTTCTTCTGGCTCTGCTCCTTTCGCTCTGCATCTGTTCCTGGAGGTCTCTCCAGTTCGCCTGGAACTCCTCCAGTTTATTATTCCTTTTAGCACAATAGTATTCCATCACCCGCATATACCACAGTTTGTTCAGCCATTCCCCAATTGAAGGACATACCCTCCTTTTCCAATTTGTTGCCACCACAAAAAGC
>NC_058132.1:521377618-521395057 GCF_016433145.1 Gracilinanus agilis
GTGCCCTTACTAATTATTATTTTTATTGCATTATGATCTGAGAAGGTTACATTTATTATTTCTGCTCTTTTGCATTTGTTTGCAATGATTCTATGCCCTATAACATGGTCAATCTTTGTGAATATGCCATGTGCAGCTGAAAAGAAGGTGTATTCCTTTTTGTCCCTATTTATTTTTCTCCACATATCAATTAAATCTAATTTTTCTAGGACTTCATTCACCTCTCTTACCTCTTTCTTATTTATTTTTTGGTTTGATTTATCTAGATCTGACAGAGGAATATTTAGATCTCCCACTATTATGGTTTTACTATCTATTTCCTTCTTGAGCTCTTCCAGTTTCTCCTTTATGAATTTGGGTGCTATGCCACTTGGTGCATACATATTGAGCAGTGTTATTTCCTCATTGTTTATACTGCCTTTGATCAGGATGTAATGACCTTCCCTGTCTTTTTTAATCATATCTATTTTTACTTTGGCTTTGTCAGAAATCATAATAGCCACTCCTGCCTTCTTTTTCTCATTTGACGCCCAAAAGATTTTGCTCAAGCCCTTAACCTTAAACTTGTGTATGTCCACCCGCCTCATATGTGTTTCTTGTAGACAACATATGGTAGGATTTTGGTTTCTAATTTACTCTGCTATTTGCTTCCGTTTTATGAGCGAGTTCATCCCATTCACATTCAGAGTTATAATCATCAGTTGTGCATTTGCTGACATTTTTGAATCCTCCCCTCTTCCTACCCCCTTTTTCCTTATACTTTTTCTTTTTAAATCAGTGGTTTGCTATTGAGCCGCTATCCCTTATCCCCTCTTTTGATTAACTTCCCTTTCTACCCCCTCCCTTATTTTTCCACCTCTTTTTGTTTTTAAAGGCCTTATGAATTCCCTCCCCCTTCTCCCCTCCCTTTTTTTGACCTCCCCACTCCCCTGCTCCCCTTGGTTTATCCCTTCTAACTTTCTCAGAAGGGTTAGATAAGAGTTTTATGTCCCAATGGATAGTATAGCTACTCTTCCCTCTCCGGGTTGATTACACTAAGAGTAAGGTTTGATTATTACCTCTTAATGATCTCTTCCTCTCCTTCTTATAATAGTATTTGTCCCCTCTCCCTCCCATGCCCTCTTTGTGTGTAATAGAATATCCTATTTTCTTATTCACTAAAGTTTCTCTTGGTGTCCCCTGCTATTCACCCCCTCTTTCCCATCACCCATGTCATTTTAGATTATTTAGTGTTCCACCCTCACCCTGTGAATTATTCTTCTGATTACTATAATAGTGAATAGTATAATAGTGAATAGAGTTTACTACAGAGAATTATACATAACATTTCTCTACATAGGAATATAGATAATTAGATCTCACTGAGGCCCTTAAAAAGGCAAATTTAAAAATTATAAGTTTTCTTTCTTTCCCCTCTGTATCTTATTTACCTTTTCAGGTTTCTCTCGATTTTTGTGGTTGGATATCAAACTTTCCATTTAGCCCTGGTCTTTTCTGTGCAAATACCTGGAATTCTTCAATTTTGTTGAATGCCCATACTTTCCCCTGGAAATATATAGTCAATTTTGATGGGTAGTTGATCTGTGGTTGCAGGCCCAGCTCTCTTGCCTTTCTGAATATCGTATTCCAAGCCTTGTAATCTTTTAGCATGGAGGCTGCCAGATCCTGTGTGATCCTGATTGGTGCTTCTTGATATTTGAATTGTTTCTTTCTGGCTTCTTGTAAGATTTTTTCTTTTGCTTGGAAACTCTTGAATTTTGCAATTATATTTCTGGGTGTTTTCTTTTCTGGATCGAATGTCGCAGGTGTTCTATGAATCCTTTCAATGTCTATATTGCCCTCTTGTTATAGGACTTCAAGGCAATTTTGCTGAATTATTTCTGTTAGTATGGAGTCCATGTTTCTATTAATTTCTAGTTTTTCTGGAAGACCAATTATTCTCAAATTGTCTCTTCTAGACTGGTTTTCTTGGTCTGTCACTCTCTCATTGAGATATTTCATGTTTCCTTCTATTTTTTCAGTCTTTTGACTTTGTTTTATTTGTTCTTGTTGTCTTGAGAGATCATTAGCTTCTACTTGCTCAATTCTAGCCTTTAGGGATTGATTTTTGGCTATAATCTTTCGGTTTTCGGCTATGATCTATTGATTTTCGGCTATAATCTTCTGGTTTTCGGCCATAATCTTCTGGTATTCCTTTTCCATCTGGTCATTTCTGGTGTTCAATTTGCTTATCAGTTCATTTGGTTTCTGAGCCTCACTTTCCAATTGCAAGATTCTACCTTTTAAACAGTTATTTTCTTGCCAGATCTCTTCCATTTTCCTCAAAATCTCAGTTTTGAACTCTTCCATAGCTTGTGAGGAGTTTTCCTTATTTGAGGAGGGCCCGGATGCTTGTTTGTTCTCCTCCTCTGTTTGCTGGGTTGTCTGGATTTTCTCTGTGTAAAAGTTGTCGAGTGTTAAAGACTTCTTTTTCTTGTTGTTAATCTTTATCTTCTGAACTTCCTGAGACTGGGTAGCCATCTTTAGCCCAAAAGCTTCTCAAGTTTATCCTCATCCTCAGGGTCTGTCCGCGGTTGAGCCCCCTGGTGGACCCCCTTGCTTGATCGTCTGCCGGAGGTTCCTTTACAAGTCTCAGGGTGCTGCTTCCACAGTTGTATTCCGGTCTGCACTGATTCCCCACTCAGGGTTTCAGAGCTTTAGGGTTTCCGGAGCTGCCAATGACTCGATGGGTGCCCCAAACTTGCTCTATTTCTTTTTAGCTGGTTTCAGCGCTATAGGTGTTGTGTGTGGAGGGGGTGGGGGTGGGGTGGTTGCTCAGCCCGCGATTTAGTGAGAGCTGTTTCCCCCCTTTATAGCATGGAAATGCCTCGATTCCACGTACCTTCCACGCTGTGCCCTGTTGTGGGGTTCCTCCGTTCATCTGGACTTGTTTTTATGTCCCCTTGAGGAGTTTTGTGTGTTTCGGTCAGGAGAGGTTAAGAGCTGCTTCTTACTCTGCCACCATCTTAACCCGCCAAAAAACGAATTATCTTAATTTTGAGGGATGGATTTGACATTGATTTCAAGTGATGCATTTCACTCAATGAAAGAAGTCAATACCAGGATAAATAGGTTGTTTTCTTATAAAATCTTTACTTCAAAGCAGTTCTTTTAAGCAAATTGGCCTATTATAAAATTCAAATACAGACTGTTTCTCAACTTCTTATAATCTTTCTTTAATTTATTTGCTCCTTCTCTCCCTGATGCTTCCTTTTTTGGCCTGTCCACCCATCTTTTGTCCTATTGTCTATTTAAATACTGGTTTTGCAACTCTTTAGTACCCCTTCACTCCTAGCAGATTGGCTAACATGACAGCAAAGAAAAGTAATCAGTGTTGGAGGAGATGTGGCAAAATAGAGACATTAATGCATTGCTAGTGGAGTTGTGAATTGATCCAACCATTCTGGAGGGCAATTTGGAATTATGCCCAAAGGTCTTTAAAAAAAACTGCCTGCCCTTTGATCTAGTCATACCACTGCTGGGTTTGTACCCCAAAGAGATAATAAGGAAAAAGACTTGTACAAAAATATTTATAGCCTTGCTCTTTGTGGTGGCAAAAAATTGGAAAATAAAGGGATGCCCTTTGATTGGGGAATGGCTGAACAAATAATGGTATCTGTTGGTGATGGAATACTATTGTTCTAAAAGCAATAATGAACTAGAGGAATTCCATATGAACTGGAATGACCTCCAGGATTTGATGCAGAGTGAAAGGAGCAGAACCATGAGAACCTTATACACAGAGACAGATACACTGTGGCACAATCAAATGTAAGGGACTTCTCTACTAGCAGTAATGCAATGATCCAGGACAATTCTGAGGGACTTATGAGAAAGAACACTATCCACATTCAGAGAAAGAGCTGTGGGAGTAGAAACACAGAAGAAAAACAACCACTTGATCACATGGGTCAGTGGGGATATGATTGGGGATGCAGACTCTAAGCGATCACCCTAGTGCAAATATCAATAATATGGAAATAAGTCTTAATCAATGACACATGTAAAACCCAGTGGAATTGCATGTTGGCTATGGGAGTGGAGTGAGAGGAGGTGAGAGAGAACATGAATCTTGTAACCATGGAAAAATTTTCTTAATCAATTAAATAAATTTTTAAAAAATCCTGGTTTTGCTATTGGAAATTCTGCTCACACCTATGCACTTTGAACAGATTTTGCCTTATAAATTTTTATTCTTCATGAAAATTTTGAAACCTTTCTTCATTTGTTCCTGAGTACTTCCAATTTTATCAATCATTTCTTTTTAAGTACATTTTTTAAAAATCTAGAAATTATACCGATCTCTCTGCTTTACAGGTTCCACAGACCTTGTAAGGAAAGTTCTGTCATACAGGAGGAATTTGTGATTTGTTTAGAAGATCAGAGTAGATGACTTCTAAGTTCAATATCTGGTCTAAGAGTCTTTGATTCTGGGTTAAAGAGTCTCTAAATATTCAAAGAATATTTTTGTTTTCTGCTGTTGACTAAGTTTATTTGTGAATTTTAGAGAACCGTATGGCTAATAACTTGTAGCACCATACCTCCCATTTTGTGTAGAAACACCATTGTAAGGAAAATACAACCTTTCCTAGGTAGCCAGACAAAGAAGGACCATAGAATGACACAAATGGTCAACTTTCAAAAATTTCAGAAAACCAAATAAATAATGATTACTTTATCTCTTTCATGCCCAGCCTTGAGATTGTATAGAGGTTTCACCTAGAATTACTGAACGGTTTAAGGTCCCTAGATAACTGAACAGTCTTTCTGGCCTATTACTTTTCATTTACTTTAAATCATTATGCTTGGATAGATGTAAAAATTAAGCAGCCATACTAGTTAACTATAAGATAAAGAATGTTATCTTTACCCATTCCCTATTCAACATAACACACAGGTACAGTATATAAGCACAAAATCTAATAAGGCAAGCTTTCTTTAGGCATATTATATCTGTATCTGTATCTATATCTATCTTTTGATGACCTTTTCTACTATGCTTAATCTTTCTGCTTTCTGGTTACAGTGAAACTGAATATAAAGGATTGGGCAAACTTGTTATTTTCAGGGCAACTTCAGACTTGCTATTATCTACCAATGTCCTTATCATTTTTCCAACTTCCTCCATGCCTCTATGACCTTTCTTACAGTCTTCTGTACCACTTCCTCTGCTGTAATCTTTAAGAATTTCAGTAAGCAGGTTGAGAATTATACAGCTTGAAAATACAAATTCTTAACTTCCTCAATTCAAATGACCTACATCTTCACCCAATTTTCTCCAAATACCAGTATGGTTATATTTTGAATTTCACTATTTCTAGTCTCAAGATCAGGAAATCCACTATCCAGATTAAATGTTTTTTTTTTTTTTTTTTTTTTTTTGCTCACATCATGACCTCTGGTCTCTTCTCTCCCATTTTATCTTTCCTAATCTTATATCTGTAGATGTAGCACTCAGTTGATCTAACCACCTAATTTTACAAATGAGGAAGCTGTGATCCAGATAAACAAAAAGACTTGCCCAAAGTTACATAGGTAGTAGAACTGATAGCTGAATCCAGATTTTTTGAATCTAAATTCATTGTTTCTTTAAACAGTGTTTTATCTGCTTCCCTATATAAAATCAACCCAAAGTTTGCTACTTTCAAAATAATTACTGGCTGCCTCCAAAGCATCCCTCACCTTTTTTTTTTTTTAAACTCTTACCTTCCATCTTAGAACCAATACTATGTATTAGTTCCAAGGCAGAAGATTGGTAAGGGCTAAGCAAGGAGGGTTCAGTGATTTGCTCGGGGTCACACAACTGGGAAGTGTCTGAGTTCAGATTTGAACCTAGGGCCTGGCTCTCAATCCACCAGAGCCACCCAGTTGTTTCCTCACCTTCTTTTCTTGCTATTGCTAACCTGTTAATCTTCATCCCTGAGAAAATCAAGCTATGTTTTTTCTTTGGTCTTGTTCCTGAATTTTGCTGGACAAAATCCTGCCAATTTTATTATTTTTAGTTAATGACAGCTTTCCTTTCTTCTGGCGGGCTTTCTGAAAAATACTTGTTAATTCCTCAAAGTGACTATGACTATGACCCCTCCCTTTTATAGAACATACTCTAGCTTTTCATTTGACTGGGAAGACAGGCTGTCCTAAAGACATTTCCTAAAATCCTCTTCTCAACTTTCTTTGTCATCTCCTAGTCTCTCCTCCTCTTAGAAAAAAAAGATACTTTTATTTCTTAACTAAAGCTAATCCCTTTTTGATGTTCTCCGAATCCTTTAAAAAGTTCATTGTTATTTTTTCAATTAAATATTGATTTTTCTCTCCCTTCCATCTCTTACCTCCAATCATTAGAGGAAACAAAAAGGAAAAAAAAATCTCATAATAAATATTCAAAATCAAGTAAAAGCAAATGCCCATATTTGTCATGTGGAAAAAATAAAACAAAACAGTGTCTCATTATATACCCTGAATCTATCATCTCTCAGTCAGGAAACGAGTAGCATACTTTTCATACTTTATCCTCTGGAAACATAATTGGTCATTGCATCGATAAATGTTCTTAGGTCCAAAGATGTTTGGTTTTTACTATGTTGTAATTTTATAAATTATTTTTCTTATTCTACTTACTTCACTCTGTATCAATTTATATAAGTCTTCCAAGGTTTCATAGAAAGTGTCCTTATATCCACTTGACTCATTTGAGACTTTGCTTAGCGTTAATCCACTACTTAGGATGTGTCTTTAGTCTTTCCTTGTCTTTTGGTTCCTTCACTTTTCCTTACAAGCATGCTTATGTATACTATAAAATACCACCACCTAAAACAAATCCCCATATTCTCTCTTAACACTTCTACCATATTTAGCTGCTGGATCAGCACTTTTCTTTTTTCCTTTCTTTTTTTTTTTACCTCTGAGCTTCTTGAAAAATGAATTTATATCCATTATACTTGCTTGTCACATCTGCTATGACCTGTTGGAATATAGTTTCTGTCTCTATGACTCACTTAAAGTTATTTTACAAAAGTCCATCTTATCATCAAATCCAAAGACCTTTTCTTAGTTATCATTTTTCTCATTGCATTTTAAAAAATAAAAATCTTCACTTTCTGTCTTAGAATTGATATTAAGAGTAGTAAGGCCTAGGCAATTTGATTTGTGTCTTGTTCAGAGTCAGTCAGCTAGGAAGTGTCTGAGGTCATATTCAAAACCAGGATCTCCTGTCTTTAGGTCTGGATTGCTAACCACAGAGCCACCAAGCTGCTCCCTCCTCAGAGCATTTAATAAAGACTGATTATTATTTACTTTTAGGTTCCTTTTATTTTAGAGAAACTAAACGCTTCTGGTTTTCCTATCTCTACTCAATAGTTTTCTTTGCTTATTCCTCTTCCTTTTCAAAATCTAATAAAGTAGATATCCCACAGTCTTCTTCTCTTATCTTCTCTCTCATTTGATTTCAAAGCTTTACTTCTACTCAGATTATGAAGTCTGACACTGAACTATCTTTCAAATTAAAACCCTGCATCTTTAACAGGCTGTAGGACACCTCCATCTTGTAGTTCACATGTATGTCCAGAAACCAATCCCCCTCCAACTTGTTTATCCTTCTCTTTTTCTGTTACCTCTGTCTTTTGTCAAATTCTGTTAATTCTGCCTAAGCAGTATCTTTCATATCCATTCTCTCCTTTCTGCTCCCACTGCTGCCATATTAAGTATAGGGTCTGTAATATAGACCATGAACTGAAACAAAATTTTTAATAACTATAACTAATACATATAATATTATAATAACTAAATTAGGTATATATAATATAATGTGTAATAATAATAATAACTAAATTAAATATATATGTATATACCCTTACTTTCTGTCTCAGAATTGATTCTAAGGCAGAAAAACGATAAGGACTAGGAAATTGGAGTTAAGTGACTTGCACAGGGTCACACAGCTGCTAAGTGTCTGAGGCTGAATTTGAACCCAGGTTCTCCTGAATCTAGTTCTGCCACTTTATCCACTATGTAACCTAACTGCTCCTCATAACTATATTTCAAAATAATTTATTTCTTTCATAATCTTATGTATTAAAATTATTATTCTACATAAAGGTCTGTAGATTTTCCCAAATTGCCAAAGTGATTCATGAAACAAAAAAAGACTAAGGATACTTTCTATAGACCATCATTACTACTCATATGGACTGTTGTAATGTAATGGCCTAATTTTACCTTATTTCTTAAATTTATTCTTAGTAAGACAATTTGATTAATCTTTTTTTATACATATCAGAGATCACCGGATCCCTTTAGCTCCTAATGCTCACTTTCCATCTAAAGCTTGAATAGCTTAGCTCTTTCTGGGCATAATATTTAGAGGTCAAGACATTTGGTGTCCAAATGGATGAATAGACAGAATTTGGTTGTTGTACAGGGTTCTAGGAACAACTAGGTGGATAGGTTCTGTGAGATTTCATTCATGCCCAAGCACAAGAGGAGATATACTCTTTCTTCTTCTCCATCCCTTCTTTCTCCATTAAAATTCTATAAAGTCTTTAGATTAGAACTCAAATTCCACCTCCCTCATGAAGGCTTTCCTGATTTCCTCCAGCTGATGATAATCATTCCCTTCTCTGAATTACATCACATTGTACTTGTACACTTCATCTATTTTGTGTTTTCCTTGTGTGTATCATCTCCATCTCTTAGACTCTTAGAACTTTGTAAGGATAGAAATTTCACCTTCCCTAATTAGATGTTGTATGCCTTCCCCCAGTCCCCACGCCCCTGCCAATGCCAATAGTGCTCTGCATATAATGACATACCTGTATATATTTATCTGCAATATCATCGATTTAGGAGTTCCCTTCAGTGATGCAGATTGCAACCCATCTTGTGCTGCATTTGTACATGTTCTCTTAAAGTTTGCTAGAGAAACTTCAATTTTTTTCATATCCCAATGCCATGAAGTCACCATTGGAGCATTTGGGCTATCCATCTGTCATCCTTTGCTCTTATAGTATGAGCAGCCCATCTTCTTTTCCTATCATAAAATTCCTAGGTAACATCCTTTACTCCTGTTTTTTGAAGTAATTCCTGTTCATTGTTCATATTAGAGTATGTTCACACCCATCACATGTTTCTCCATTTTCATTTCTCTTAATCTCAGCTCAAGTTTTTCAGAGGTAGTTCCCCAGGAGTCATTAAGATAATTAAAGTTTCACTGTGGCATGTTATGTATGTAATTTGGGATATTTTAAGTAAAATTCCTTATGAAAAATCTCTATAATAGTCATATACATAATGTCTTAAATATATATATATATATAATTAATATATATATGTATATATAATCAAACACAACTTTCTGTAAAGTTCATTTTAGAAAAATACTCCTTTTGTATTTCCAGGTGCTTGATGTTAGATCAGTTCTAGGTTCCTTTCTGTTGAATTAAACTTAAGGTTCCTAGGTATCTCAGCTCTTCCAAAATTTTTTTCTCTAGACTTAGCTATTGAGTATGTAGACCTCAAGCCTAGGACCTTTCCCCCTCTATTGCCTACCTTTAGATCACTTGGTAGGCAATCTCCATCAGTTCTTTTGCCAAAAACTAAAATAAAAACAAAAAGCTTCAGGTAGCTAATCTTCTTCTGAGCTTCTTTAAACTTAAGCTAGCTAGACAATAATAACCTGGCTTGCCAGGATTTATAGTATCATACATTTAGGAGGGATTTCAAAGGCACTTAAGTCCAACCTTCTCATATTTTAAATGAAGAGACAAAGATATTAAGTGACTTATCCAAGATCACAGAGCTAGTAAATATCTAAGGCAGGGTTTGAATCCAGATCTTCCTGATACCAATCTGTTCTCAGAGCCTATCCTCTGTTGCCTTTGCCTTTAAGAATTTAGGGGACATAATAATAATTGACAGTTATATGGTGCTTGGTGGTTTATGAAGAACTTTATATCCATTAGTTAAGTAATTCATTTTCATGTTACCTTGTTCAGGTATTATATTACTGGATATAACAGTAAACCAATACATTTCATTAGTTAGGACTGAATGAATGGTTTGATTAATTTAAAAAAAGAAGGAAACTCACTTAACTTGGAGGGTGTGGTTCTGTGTTATGTCCTGGAATAGCATAAATATCCAAAATGAGCCTTTTATTTGATTTAATTATTTTATAATCATTGTCCTTTAGACAATGGCTTAATTAGAAATTATCAGGCAAGTCACTTAATCTTATTAAACTCTAGTTTCCTTATCTGCAAGATGAGAATAATGGTAATAAGTCCATCTTCTTGGTTGCTATAAAGAAAGCACTTGGCAAACATTAAATTGTGAGGTATTATTATATCCATTAATGTATCAAAAACATTTCTCAGCTTTATTATTGTATTGTTAAAAATAGGACTAAAAAGAGGGACTTCGAAATTTGATTTCTTTTCTTTGAAGTAAGACTACAGTAAATTTGAATGACTTCCAAAGGCAGATCTTAAAAATTACTTTGATAATTTTCAGATTCTACTTTAGCAGTCATTAAGTTATTTGGTATGACTCAAACATTCTGTTCTCTCTTGGAATATTATGATTTTTTAAAAAAATTGTTGTTAAGCCATCCAAATTGCCAAATAAAAATGTATAAATGATAAACAAAATGTTGTATACATTCATATATACCTTACAGACAATCCAGATTTTCTAGCATAAAAGCATTTCCTGTAAGTTTGGCACTTAAGGAAAGGTGTCAGCTTTTCTAGATGGTAGAATGTTAGAGCTAAGAAACTATTGATAGAATTTACTTGCTGAGAGATTTATTGCTCAATCAACAGGACCTATAAAACTCTTTGACCTCAGAGAAAGTATTATATGAAAAAAGCTATACTCAAATATATTTACACATCTGTGCTGCCTATCTTTGAAGCCCATCTACCTAAAATTTTTTTCTGACAATTGGTTTTATTTCTGATAGAAGTAATATCTCACTTGACCATTAGGTAGGCAACCAAGATCTACTAGATAGTGAAATAATTTAAGAAAGGTCATAGTAAAAAATTGATTTAATGTCTCATTCTATCCTTTCTCTATAATGGTCTCATAGTAGTCTAGGGGATCTTATCTTCTTCTGTGGCTTAAAATGTTTCCCCAAGAAAGGTATTTCCCAAATCTATATCTTAATCCTTAGCCTCCTCTCAACCCTCTCTAGCTCCAGTGTTATAGTTCTAGTTTTTTTTAAACCCTTACCTTCTACCTTAGAATCAATACTATGTGTTGGTTCTAAGGCAGAAGAGCAGTAAGGGCTAGGCAATGGGGGTTAAGTGACTTGCCCAGGGTACATAACTAGAAAGTGTATGAGGCCAGATTTGAACCTAGGACCTCCCATCTCTAGGTCTAGCTCTCAATCCAATGAATTACCCAGCTACCCTCTATTTCCAGTTTTCTGTTGAATGTCTTTACATTAATGTTCTGTTGGCATCTCAAATTCCATCCCCTCAAAAAAAACCTACTTGGTCCTGTCTATGGACATATTATATATAGATATATGTGTGTATGTATATATATATATGTGTATATATACATATGTGTGTGTAAAGGTAAATAAACATACACATACATATATAGACATATATTTATACTTGCTTATTATATATTCATTTCTATTAGAAATAAATAATAGTTACTGTACATTTATGTTATATCTCCTTATTACTATAAAAAATATTCCTGACGTCCTGAGATGTGTTTTATCTGAATTCTGTCTTAGTATTACCATAGTGTTCTGTACAGAGGAGTCACTTAAGTGTTTGTGAAATGGAATTATTGAAGAATATGTGGCAAAGTATCAATGTCTTCTGGCAGGCAGCTTCTGACATGCTCATGGTCCATCTGTCCCTTATTCTGTCTACAACATTTGTATCAAGAGATAGTTTAATGGAAGGGCATGGTTGTCCTCATCAACTTTTTAGGAGAGCCATTCATAAAAGCATCTTGATTTTCTGAAATACTCCATTATGAACCTATAATCTATGAATTTTTCTCTTCTTTTTAAGAATTATTATTCCAAATGTTTGTAAATCCAAATGAAACAAGCATTTCCCTATATAAAGCAAAAGAAGATATCATACAAATTAAATCAAAGATCTCCTATGTCTATGATGGTGAACCCATGGCACGTGTGCCTAAGATGGCATGCAGAGACCTCTCTGTGAGCATGTGTCACTCACCAGAGTGCATTACTAGAAAGGCAGAAGGACTCTGTGGAGCTGCTCCCATCCCCCTCTCCACCACACCTCCCAGCTCTTTTGCCCAGCAGACCAATCAAAGCACTTACAAACTCCCCTGAGTAGAGCACCCAGACTACTCCCCTTCCTTTATCCCTCCCCTGTCTGGGGTAAGGCAGTGAGTTGGGGAAGCATGGGTGGGGCACAGCATGCAGTCTGGGTGGATGTGGCATGACATGCAGTGGAGGAGGTGGGGCATGGCACACAGTCTCTAAAAGGTTCGCCATCCCATCACTATCCCATATGTTTAACTTACTTTTCTTCATATCTACATAATAGATCCTGTCCACTAGTATCTGAACCCCTTCCCTTTCTACCTGCATTACATAGGATATCATCATGGAATCCAACATGTTCATATAAATTGTCTTTTATGGGGTTTTTTCTTTTCACTTTCTGGGGGTGACATTTATAGTTTATTCTTCTGGTACTTGTTCTGTGGCTGGATATAACATTCTCCTGGTTCTACTCATTTCACTGTTCATTATCTCATATAGTTCTTTTTAGGTTTTAAAAAAATCAATTTGTTCATCCTTTCTTATGGCACAATAGTATTCCATCACAAGCATATACCACAATTTGTTCAGCCATTCCTTCAGGGCATCCCTTCAGTTTCCAATTCTTTGCCACCACAAAGAGAGCTGCTATAAATATTTTGGAACAGATACATTCTTTCCCCTTTTCCTAAACTCCTTGGGAAATAGATTCAGCAATGGTATCACTAGGTCTAAGGGTATACACAATTTTATAACCCTCTGGATGTAATTTCAAATTGCTCTCCAAAATGGTTGTATCAGTTCACAGCTCTACCAACAGTGCAAGAGTGCTCCTGTTTTTCCACATCTCCTCCAACATTTGTCACTTTGCCTTTTTGTCATTTTAGCTAGTCTGGTGGGTGTAAGATGATATCTCAAAATAGTTTTGGTTTGCATTTCTCTAATCAGTAGTGATTTGTAGCTTTTTTTCATACACTTATATATGCCTTTGGTTTCTTCATTTGAAAATTGTTTATATCTTTTGCCCGCGTATCTGCTGGGGAATGGCTCTTATTCTTATAAATTTTACAAAGTGCACTATATATTTTAGATATGAGACCTCTCTCTGAGGGGCTATATATAATTTTTTTTTAATTTAATGTATTCAAAATTATCCATTTTACATTTCACAATGCTCTCCATCTCTTGTTGACTTATAAATTCTTCTCCTATTCATAAATCTGATAGGTAATATGTTCCCTATTCTTCTAATTTACATATGGTGTCTCCTTTTAAGACTAGATCATGTATCCAATTTGATCTTGTCTTGTGAATGGTGTAAGATATAGGTCTAAACCTAGTTTCTGCCAAACTAGCTTCCAGTTATCCAAGCTCTGAATTTTTCTATGCCCTTTCTTCCCTTTTTAAAAACCCACATTTCTAGCTTATAATATTTCCTGGGGAGTAATGACTTCTGGAAGCTAACTATTCATTGTATAAATCAGTTCTTTCTGATATCTATGTAATTTAAACTGTGAAGAATAGGTCTGAACAGGGCTAGCCTTAGGAGAAGATGTTAACTTACAATATATCATTTGTTCCCCATTGCTAGAACTGTGTATCTTAGATAGCATGGTATGGATGAGAGATTATTGACTAGACTCCTTACCAGCTATGTGACCCTGGGCAAGTAAGTCATTTAACCTCTTTTGGCTTCACACAAATAGTTCATTATTTAACTAATTTTTAGCATATCTTCTCTCAGCCTTGGTATTCTCAGTCTGAGTCTATTCATATTCTTGGGTAAAAACTGGCATTTAGTTCTAAGACTTCTTTGGATGCAATAAGTTTTCACTATGCACAGTTTCCTACCCAGATTGACTAATAAACATTTACAGCATGTTAAGGTTGGGGTGGGTGGGAAAGGGTCCATGGACCCTTTGGCAGCATGGATATATTTCTCTTTAAGAAAGAATGGAGGAACAGCTAGACAGTCAGTGGATAGAGAGCCATGTCTACATGTGGGGTATCCTGAATTCATATCTGACTTCAGACAGGTCTTAGCTATGTGACCCTCGGCAAATCATTTAACTTCAGTTGTCTATCCCCTATTACTCTTCTGACTTGTAAGTAACATGTTGTTGATTCTAAGATGGATGGGATGGGTTTTTTAAAAAGAAACAATGGAATATTAGATCTAAATGGATTGTTATAGATCATATAATTCAGCCTCCTTATTTTACGTATAAGGAGGCCTAATTCCAAAAGAGAGGAAAAGGAACTTGCTCAAGCAAGCCTAGCTAATTTAGTGATAGCCAAAACTAAAATCCAAGGTTCTTGGCTTTCCTTTCTTTTTTTTTTCTCTTTACCTTCATAATTATAACAATAGTTGCTTGTTGAATGATTGTATAAAACACAAAGTTTGTAAAGCACACATATACATATTTATCCTATGGTCCTTCATAATTTTAAGGAACCTTTTAGTGCTTTTAAAAAATTTTGCTTATTTATATCAATATTCCAAAGATTTATTATTTCATTACTCTTTCTAGTAATGCAGCTATACAGTAAAAATTGTTATATAGAATTACTGTATTAAATATATTTTCTGTGAAAACTTAAATTCCTGGTTCAGAAAATGGTCCTTAAAATTAATTTAGACCATTTTTGCCCTCCTTGATTTCATAACTTTTTCATGGCTTTCCTTTTCTCAATCTTTCCACAAATAATATGCCATTTTTATTTATTTCTTACTGGCTTCCCTATTATTTCTAGTTTCATCATAGTTAACAGCTTCTTAAAATGGTCATTGTAATTGCTTCTCAGTAGATAAATATCTATTTTTCAATATGGTCACCCTTATTTTTACAATCTAAAAAAAGATATGTACGCTTTAGATTTCCATAATAGTAAATAACCCACTAGAATATTAGCAGTATCTATAAAGAAAGTAATTCTTTTACGAGAACTATATAAGTAGATTAAAGCTCAACATAATTCTCGAGATTACTACCTAGAGTCATTAAAGACTGAATTCAAATTTTGTACAAGTCAAGTTTGGGGGAAATGTAGACTTCCAACTAGAATAATATTGTAATTCAATGATATTAATAAATTGGTTTTAAATTACACTGAAGACAATTGAAAAGGGTCATAATTCAGCCTTCTGTTTATCTATGTACCTACATTTGTTTACATTTGCTTTGCATGATGTTTTAAAATTTTGATTTTTCATCTAGAAAATACCAGTGTTTTTGGCTTAATGTGAGCTGTGTGGATGTGTGCACCTGCTGGTTACTTTGCATGTGATTGTCATGTATATACTCCATTAGCTTTGGGATAGAGATACTATCACCTGAATAGCTAAAAAGATCTCTGGGCCCCTGAACTGAGGCATGGTAGAATATCCTTCTATTACATTATAAATTCTGCATCATGGTAACGTGTCACCATGACTCAGCTCCATTAACACATCGATGCCATGGCCTAAGGTACACATTGGAGAGCAAAACCAGTCTGTCAAATTGTGATTCATTTGTGATGCTGCCACTGTGTTCAGAGCAGTACGTCTTTTCTCATTTCCTGGGCTCTTTGGCTGCAGAGGAGGAAAAGAGAATGGATCTCAGCGATTTATTTTCTCACTTGTGCTAGAAGAGAGAGAGCAGTAAAGTATGCATGCTGTTATTCCACTTTCTTTGTGCAGCTGTGGGTGTATTGGACCTTGTGAGAAGCCTTTCAATGAAGTGCAGAGCCAGAGGAATACCACAGAGTCTGAGACCCTCACTTGGCTGAAAAGCCACACACCATTCATCTTCTGATTCCAGTATTATGCCATATGACCCATTCATGTAACAGGTTGGCCAGCTGTACTGCTGCTTGCTTACCAGGGCACACAGATAACTGTATTTACACATGGAGAAGCCAGCATGGGAAGGACACAGTATTATGTTTCAATATCTGTTTTGTTGACAGGGAAAGCTCCAAATATATCTTTGGTGAAATCTCCCTGGAAGCAATTCTGGAAACAATATGATGTTTGGAGTATAGAAACGGACTATGCTTTTTTAATGGATTAATTTCTTCTCATTGTATCTTTATATCACATTGAAAATGTATTTAGTGGATAGAGAGGTGGTCTTGGAGTCAAGAAAAACCAAATTCATGCTCTGCCTCTACAATACACTAGCTTTGTAATTCTGTACAAGTCACTTAACTCCCAGGACCAAACTGCATTGGTAGAGGGAGTCCCTCATTAGGAGTTCTCTACACTAATAAAACCATAGGTCCAGAGTCCCCTGTTCTCCCAGACTCATCTTTCCTTCTATTGGAGGAATGGAAGATGGAGTACCAAACTCCTCACAAATCCTTCCTTTTTATAGAAGGCATAAACGGATCTTAACTCATTCCACTTTGAACCTGCTGTTCTCTCTGGTTTCAATTTCACAGGATAAGATGCCCCCAAGCTGGCTACCCCTAACTTCTGTTTTCTTGTCATTTTCCTCCATTTTTTTTTATGTTGTTTCCCCCTTTAGAGTATGTTGATGCTGAAGATACAAAAAAGAAAATAAAACAATCGCTCCCTTCAAGGAATTTATATTCTGTCAAGGGCAGATAATATGTATATATACATATGCACATATGTATATGGCTATATATACACAACATACACATATACATATAATATATATGTGTGTATTTGCAGAAGTTGCTGATGATAACAGACAACATAGAAATAGTTGAGAAACTCAGAAACACATAAATTATATGTATAGTTTTTATTAACATCAACATATTTTCTTTTAATACCATAAATATGCACAATTTCTTTTTTAAAGTAAATAATAAGTAAAAAGTTCAAATTTGTGAAAAGTATGGGAAAGCCAGCAGATGACACACAAAGGCTAGAAATGTAGAGATAGATTAACATGGACCTACATCTAGCTTATGACCAAATACTTAACCCGAATTTTACAGTAATGTACTGTAAATAACTCATAAAAGAAAAAGAAAAAGAAAAATTCTGACTTCTCTGGTATGAAGGGAGAGCTAAAAAGTTTCATGCAGATTTTCCAGATCCTGGGGGATCTCTCTCTGTCTCTGTCTCTCTCCCTCCCTATCTCCCTCTCTCTCTCCCCCCCCCCCTCTCTCTCTCTCCCACT
>NC_058132.1:521395151-521412332 GCF_016433145.1 Gracilinanus agilis
CTCTCTCTCTCTCTCTCTCTCTCTCTCTCTCTCTCTCTCTCTCTCTCTCTCTCTTTGCAGGTATAGATACATATTTATATTTCTATATATACAATGAAATTTTGGAGGAAGGGAAGGAACTATTAGCATCTAGGGGTGATATCCAGAAGGTGGTACATGAGCTAAACTCTAGTCTAGAAATTCTAAGGAAGAAAGGAGAAAGTTCAGTCCAGTCCAGGCATGGAAGGCAAAGTGTTTGTTATATTTGAAAAAGAGTGAGAAAGTCACTTTGGCTAGATCATAAAGTACAGGAAGGGGAGTTACATATAATAAGGCTGAAAGGTAGGTTGGGGTCAGGTAGTGAAAGGCTTTTGTATTTGATTCTAGACATAATAGGAGACAATAGTGTTTATTAAGTCGAGGAGTGACAAGTGTAGACTTGCATGTTAGAAAAATCACTTAGGCAGCTTTGTAGAAGATGAATGAAGGGAGGGGAGAAATTTGAGGCAAGGAGACTAATCAGAAGTATATGGCAATATCAAAGGTAGAGATGATGAGAGTCAGAACTTAAAAAGAGGGAAATGGGTGCAAGAAATATTGTGGAATTAAAATGGACAATACTTAACTGGATATTTGAGTGAATGAGGAGTGAAGAATGAGGATTCTGAGACTGTGAATCTCTGTGACTGGAAGAATAGTGATGACCTTGTCAGAAATGGAGATATATGAATCTCACAAGGTACCCAAAGGGCAACTCAATGTTCAATAGGCAATTGGTGAGGTAGGACTGAAGGTTTGAAGAGAGACTAAATGCACAAACATTAGCTTCCCAATGGTTTGGCTACACTGAAGATAAAAGATGGGGTGTATACTTCTGTACTTCATAACTATATCTGAGAATTGTAGAATATGTTGTTTTATAGATAGCTAATAATTTCTCATATCAATACTTTATATTTTTATTTATTTTTCTCTCTCTTCCTCTCTCCTCCCTTCCATATTGAAAATCTCAATGGCAATGAAATTTTAAAATAGCTTGTGGGAACTTCATAAGTATTTATATTGATTTAAGAACAAAAAAATTGGTTTATTTTCTAATATGTGATATCTTAAGAGTTGTTTGTTGTTGGTGGGTTTTTTTGCCCTGATTTTAAAATATAATTCATGGAGCAATTTTGTCTTAAAGTAGATTGTGAAAATTTGAGAAAAAAAAAACAAAGCATAACCAAAAGTATTGTTAGCTATCATTTCTTTTGAAGAAGACAGAAAAGGTAGAAGTAACTGCTATACTTTAGTATGAGGAAATTCTTGTCAGTGAATGGGTTGGTACTGTTACTGCCTGAGGAGAAGATGGATTGGTTTTATGCAAAGCAGAAGCCTATAGAGCTGAAAACATCCAGCAGCAATGGTGGACCATGATTAAATATCAAAGCAACTTTCTTTATTTCCAGCTGAAATGTTCCAAATTTAGTTATGTGATCAATGTTGTACATTTTGCATTTTTGTGTGGTTATGGTTTAAATGAATGTTACTAGAACTCTATAAGAAAACAATGTATTAGCTTTTGTAAATGTTTTAAAACATTATATAATTATATATTTCTTGTGTGATTATATATTTATATATGCATATGTTTTTAACTTTAATTAAAAATTTAATTTCAATGAATGCCACAAAATTTCAAAAAATAAATGTAGTTCCTAAGAAAAAATATAAGAAGATACCTTTAACAACTCTTTTGCAGATGTGAGGAAGTCTATGGGTGTGGAATATTGCATATAATGTCAGATTTTATCTATTTTGCTTAATTATTTCTTCTTTTCCATCTTTTTATTTATAATTGAAATAAGGAATATCTCTCTGGGAGAGGAGAGAGGAAGAGATTAAAAGGGGAAATTTAAGTGATGTAAAGGAAAAATAATAAAAATCTATTCTGAAACAATTTTGGTGCTGATACATTAGTGTCCAGTTTCCTTATTAAATTAAAGAGGGGTGGAAATTGAGAGGATGCTCATCAGCTAGGGAATGACTGAATGAGTTGTGGTAGATGATTCAGACGGAATTCTAATATGTTGTAAGAAATAATGAGTAAGGTTAATTTTTTAAAAACCTTGGAGAGACATCCATTAAATAATGCAGAATAAAATGAATATAACTAAGATAACATTATATACAGCTACACAAATATTTTGGAGAATAACTCATGAATGAGCGCCCCCAGAGAAAGAATTGATAAACAGAAACATTAAAGACCTAAATTTATACATTGTTTATTGTTGGTTAATGCCTTCTATGGTGTGATGAGGAGAGGAAGAGAGTAAAATTCCTGGGGACTATTTTTTTTTCAGTGTAAATAAAGAATATAAAAAAAATCAGAGAGGAGATAAGTCTGTGGGATAGATAGTTCAAATATTGTTTTTAGGAGAACTTGAGATAATCAATACAAGAACGTATTGTAATTGTACAAGATTATATATGTGTAAGTTGGCATTGACATTATTATTGTAATTCAGTACTTTCCCTTAAGAACTTGACACTTAATGGTAGCAAAATACACTGTAAACATTATTAGCCTATAATGCATGAGAGATTCAGCATGACACAATGACTAGAGAGCTCATCCCAAAGCAAAGAAGACCTAGGGATTAAATTCTAGACCCTTCTTAGATTTATTCAATGTGTGATTCTGGACACATCAACCTCTTAGTAACATCAGAAGACTATAAATTGCAGAGAAAATACAGACCTTGGCTAACCAAGGGAATCTCCTCATTCAGATGCTCCCTTTACCAATGAAATCATAGGTCCAATATCTATCCCTTTATAATCCCTATATAATCAACAATATCTATGCCTATATAAATCTTATTTGGACTTCATTAAAGCAGAATTTCTGGCTGAAAATTTACTGCTACTCTGTTCCATGAGAAAGTGTGTTCTTTTAACAAATATTTAACCAACTAATAATGAAATGTGACTTGAAGGAAATTATTTAGTTGGGTGAATAAACTTACAGACATTCTTTGACTTAAAAGCACCTAACTTGGGGATTTAAAAAGATCTGTTTGTCTTGTAGTAGTTAACGGGCAGGCTTCTAGAATCTTGAAGAGTGCTGTTTTCCCCAACCTGTTGAATTCCCTTGCCAGGGGCCTATGACCAGTGGCTATTCATCATGTGGCTTGGCAGATTGAGAACAAGGCTTAGAGACCAGAAGTCCTGGGTTCAAATTTGACCTTAGATATTTCCTAGCTGTTTGGCTCTGGGCAAGTCATTTGACCTCTGTTTATCTCAGTTTCCTTATCTATAAAATGGGAATAACAATAGCACCTACCTTCTGTGGTAATTGTTGAGGACCAAATGAAATAACATTTGTAAACTAGTTGGCAAACTTTAAAGTGTTATCTAAATTCTGGCTATCATTATTATTATTATTAACATGTTTATTATAGGAAAGAAAAATGTAAAGCCATGAGCTGTTTCTCTGCTTTCAGCCCTTCTGTTTTTATTTTTCATAAAGCCATCTTCTGATTTGCTTTTCGTATGTTATGAGGTCTTTATGAGGAAAAAAGATCACTTTGGCATAGCTAGAACTAAGCAGATTAAGTTATGAGGAAATATATTTGCTGGAATACAGAAGTGTACCTGCTTGATTGCATCTAATTACTTCTATCAAAAAGCTGAAAAGAACTTTAGAAATTATCTGCCCCGTAAAGTATATAATGACTTATCCAAGGTCATACAGTTAGTTAGTGATAGAACAAAGGCTTTGTTCTATCACTTCAAATTGCCTCACTTTATATTCATGCCAGTTAATTTACTACTTCATTATTAACTTTATTCATGTGTATCAAATATAACTAAAATTATACTTTATATTATAAACACCTATTATGTTTCTATTTTCTATTTTTGCCTATATATTTATCCATTTACAAGGCAAGTTGCTTTCAGGATACATGCACCAACTTTATTATCCAGTCTCTCAGACTTCTTTAAACATAAGTTTAGAATAGTAAGTTTTATCAGTATTAGTTAAAACCCCAAATTTTAAGTAGAGTTGTTATTAGTATATTGATTCATTTATTCAACAAGGTGCACAGTAGTACTTCAACTCTTATAATTCAGATCAACATTTTTTTTTTGCCATTTAAAGTTTTAGATAGTTTCCTGGGTAACAGAATGATGGATTTAGAAACTTAACCAGGGTCAATTAGATAGTATGTGTCAGAGATAGAAATGAACCCAAGACTATCTGAATCCAAGGTTATTTGGTTATATCATCTGTCATAATCTATATCCTAATAGGTCCTATAGAATATCTACACTATATACATCCAACCTTAACTCTCACTTCTTGAGAACATAAACTCTACCAGAAGAATTGATAAAAAAACCAAAGCAAAAATAATTTTAAGACATTGTTATTACTCTCAAGGAACTAGAAATCTAGTTACGGATACTCAAGAAATAGCTAAATAACAGTTAATGTGGTAGGGATAAGGACCATCTTTTACTTATCTTTTTCCCCCCTCCACTACCACTTTTGTACCCAGGAGGTCCTAAAAAATGAACATTAAGTGAATAACTGAATTAGACAAATATCTAATTAAATGCCAAACTAAGTGCTATAGACATTATATTATTTAATATTCCAGAAAAGAAAGATTAGCATGGATTAAAATAGTCAGAGGTCTCCTGAAAATGATGGAATTTGAATTAGGTGATGAAGAATAAATAAGATTTGAGTACCCCAAAACAGGAGGAAAAAGAGAGAAAAGCATGTTTAGGAAAGGGGCACAATGGGGTAGAGCAGGAAGAATTAGCATGTAAGGAAGTAACAATGAAGAACACTGCTAGTACAGTTTATGTTTTAGAGTAGTGAGTTAAGGTTGGATATGTATAGTGTAGTTTTCTTTAGAAAGTCTCAGGACTTTAGACTTTATCATTTCACAATGAGGAGTCTACCTAAAAGTTTTTTTTTAAACCCTTGTACTTCGGTGTATTGTCTCATAGATGGAAGATTGGTAAGGGTGGGCAATGGGGGTCAAGTGACTTGCCCAGGGTCACACAGCTGGGAAGTGGCTGAGGCCGGGTTTGAACCTAGGACCTCCTGTCTCTAGGCCTGACTCTCACTTCACTGAGCTACCCAGCTGTCCCCTACCTAAAGTTTTTTAATAGTAATGATAAAGCAAAATCAGTATTTGGGCAGATTAATATGGCAAAGCTATATAGGATGTATTATAAAGGAGAGAAATTAGGGGGCACAGACTACAGTTAATTTATTATTGCAATAGTCCAGTCATTAGATGATGAAGACTAGAGTCACTGTTAGTAGAAACAATTCTGAGGGATTTATTGGACATGGTAATTGAGTGTAAGAAATAAAGGGGAAGAAATGATAAAGATCCCAGTGTGAATAACTAGAAGGGTGATGAAATTATTGACAGAAATAGGGTTGGGGGAAGCTGGGTGGATCAGTGGATTGAGAGCCAGACCTAGAGATGGGAAGTTCTGGGTTTGAATATAACCACAGACACTTCCTAGCTGTGTGACCCTGAGCAAGTCACTTAACCCCTATTGCCTAGCCCTTACCACTCTTTTGCCTTGGAACTAATACACAGTATTAATTATAAGACAGAAGGTAAAGGTTAAAAAAATAGGGTAGTTTGATGAAAAAGCTGATTAAAAGTAAAGAAAGGTAAAAAATACCTCAATATTAATAATGGGAAAAGTAAATATCACATTGAACATTCTTTGAAAACAATTATTAGATTTTTGTCTATTTGTATAATGACCATTAGCAAAAAATCTGAACAAGGTCTAGTCAAAGGAAATGAATTTCTACTGTCCCCTGCCAGTAGCTTTTCTCTATGCTAAATGTGGTTGTTTGAAAAATTTCAAAACATTAGTATGATATTGTATATTTCCTTTATTAGAAAGTTGGAGGAGGAGACCATGGACAGTTTGCTTACTTTGGTAAGTGGATTCTGAATATTTCACTTAGGCACCTTCTGGGTCCACCCAGGAATGGTTCATTTGGGCAAAGAGAAAAATGTGCAGATTTAGGAGGCTTAACTGAGGGGACTTTCAACTCATAATATGACAAACCATCAATTTACAAACATTTTAGAATAAACATCAGCCCTCATTATTATGTGTATTCCTTTTCTTGTATACTCTCATTTTGTGCATGGAGTTCCAAATGCTTCACTCTACCATAGAGATAAAAACATAGGGTTTTTGTTGTTAGAACTACATATTTTCTTAAGTATGACAAACAACATCGATATTAAATAATATGTATTGTGATTGTGCCCTATTTCCCACAGTAGATGAAAAAGTAATTTTAAGTACTTGATATGATTCATGTTGGTACATGAATGTGATAAATTCTCACTGGGCCAAATGTTCAAAATAATGTAAAGATGAATTAGAAACTATAGAACTCTTGAGCAAAAAATAAGTGAGAACTTAGGGGGACGCATTCAAGCAAGATCTCAGGAAGGAGTCATTTGTAGAGTTGGATTCAAGGCAGAGTGACCTTGGAAGTGAGAGGAGTTGTAATTGTAAAGCAGTTAGTAGAACTTCAGGTGGCTTCCATGAAACAGAGCTGCCTTGGAAGTAGGAGTGATTTAAATCCAAAATGGAACTGAATAAGTAAAACTCATGTTAATTCAAGGCCTGTAAAACTAGACTGCTATACAAAGTGGAGGACATGCACACACATGCGCACACACACACACACACACATCACAGAGAGAGACAGAGAGAGAGAGAGAGAGAGAGAGAGAGAGAGATTCATTAAGTGGTTTCAATGTGTTAGGCACTGAACTAAGGAAAAGGGATACAAATTAAACAAAAAAACAAAAAACAAACCCAAGATGGTATGTAATCTCAAGGGGCTTTTTTGTTAACAGGGGAAGGCAAAACATAAAGGAGAGCTAGAAAATCTAGAAGAGAAGATGTTTGAAGAAGGGACAAAGAGCAGTTCAACAAGTGAGTTGAACTGGGAATGAAGTGATCAGCATGGCTAATGCCTACTCAAGAAATGGCTATGGATTATAGTTATATTTTGTAACTAAGCTGAGTATTTGTAATTTACTTGAATATAGTTTTTATGCTGAAATTAGCCAAGTATAGTAGAGTTTATCTTAATTTGCATGTAATATGTTGATAATCCTTGATAAAGCAATAATTTAGAGAAGTATGTGTCAAGTTTATGCTCCTCAGCTCTATAAGTTCCCTACTCTACCCCATTCAGTGGTAGCAATGTAAGGCATCAAATATGGGTACCTTCTGTTAGAGTGTACTGTGGGCACATTTATTATTGGGCCTTCCTCTGCATGTTCATTAGGAAAACAACGTGGATCTATTTATATACATTTGTGAGAAAAATGCTTCTAGGAATATATTGACTGAATACATGGGGCTATTTTGAAGTTTTCAACTTATCACAATTCTTTTTTTTCTGGGAGTAGGAAACAGGAGGAATCCATAAGCTAGAAATATGGAAAAGCTAAAGTTAGAACATTAGACTGTTAAATAGCATGTTTAAATTTTGCATGTAGAGAAGCACCTCTGTAGAGGTTACAAAGCATACAGAATCAACTTTCTGATGATATTAAATCTAATTTGAATTTGTGATTATTAAAAAAGGCAAATTAATCTAAAAGTATGACATAACCTACCCAAATTTGGTGCCTGAAGTGTGTTTTGCAATAAGACTGTTTTTGGTAATTTGCATGTTTACTAAAGAAATTAATGCTATCAAATCGTTACCGATGTGCACATTAGTGCTGTTGGCAATTAATTTGAAAAGCTCACAGCAGAATGCTGTGGCACTTACAGCTTCTTTCCTATAATGAATGGGGGGAAAGCAACAATAAAATAATTTCTTTCATCTTATCATACCATACATCAGTGTCTTTTTGTGGCACAATCATTGAAAACATCCCTTTAGCTCTTCCTTTGCCTTGAGTGGAAAAATGGAATCTATGGGCAGAGGGACTTGTACAAACTAATTCAGTTCTCAAGACCTTGTATAGGAAAGAGCCTGTGAGCTATGGCCATCAGGACCTTGGACAGCATCAAGTAGAAGTCTCCATTTTTGTTTAATTTGTTATTTAAATGTTAATTCAAGGGTAAAGGAACTTGGCAATAAATTTGTGAGGTAGTGTACAAAGAGAATCAATCAAACAATTCAAACTGGCAACACAACAAATAAAAAGCTCTTGACAGCTGCCACTAGCAGATGATAGATCTATACAGTTAAAATAGATTATGATGTATTTTACATTAGTACAGAGAAAGACATGTTTATTTTCTGGGGAGATAACATCAAGCATTCTTTATCTCTGCCAGAATCAGGGTATAGAAAGGCAGTGTCTGTGTCAGAACTTAGCTATTTGAACATACTGGCTTAAAGTAGAGCATAAGTACTATTAGCAGAAAGCCCTGAAAATAGATTTCTCAGTTTACCTATACATTATGTAATTTTTCCAGTCTATCTTTTTTCTGATGAAATGGGGAAGATAATACCATACCAGAAGTACTGTGTGTTGCCAAATTGAATAATATTGTCTCTACCTGCAGAAAGCAGAACTGATGATTACTTTCATATCATAATCTTTTGTTACTAGAACACTAATATAACCAAACATTTTATGTGATTTTAAGTAAGGTCATTCTGTATCATTAGACTCAGCTAATGCAAAGTAGCTATTCCATTTCTCTGCTTTTTTTTGAATTCTTCCTTTTTTCATGTGTACTGTTCAAACACAACCAGACTTTTGGCCTCACATTACCACAATTAGAATATCATTAAAGTTAAGCTAATCTGTAAAATATCAAAAATACATCCTTCTTTAATCTTTTATTTTCCTTAACATAGTAATTAACTTTAATTAGCCTGTTTTGGTTTTCCTGGAATGAAAATATGGTTTTCTTTAACAGTTTAAAAATGTAAGCTGATAGGTTTTCCCTTCTTTTAGATTTAATTAAAATCTGAAGTATTTTACTTCAAATATGACTAAATAAAGAACACTGAAATGCTAATTTAGTTTTGTTAATCCTCCCCAACATTATATTATAGAAAGAAAATTTATAAATTAAAATATGAATTTGATATGTATCTATGAACAGGGATGGCTGTTTTTTAAACCCATCCACAGTGGCCTTCTAATAGATTTCCAAAGACAAGAAAATCTTAATTCTTTGAGCTGCTTTGTATTATAAATGTATATGGTATTATATAGAAAGAGTTGCTTTGATAATCTAAAAGTATTTGTCTGTTAGAACTTAAAAACAACATAGGAAAATAAAGGATGAGGGAAAGGAATAAATACTTATATAGTACCTACTCTTTTGACTTAAAGGAAGTTAGGAGGAGGTCAGTAATTGGACCCAATTCCCTCTCCTGTCAGGAATCTAACTGCTAGGTGTATAGGAATTATTTTGCATCAAATAGATAGCAACTATCTCTTTTTAAAACTAATTAATTTATTAATTAGTTTAAAAAATTTTTAGAATGTTTTTCCATGGTTACATGATTCATGATTCCCCACCCCGCTCTTTCCTCCCACCTCCTGAAGCTGACAAGCAGTTCTACTGGATTACACATGTATCATTGTTCAAAACTTATTTCCATGTTATTGATATTTGCAATAGAGTCATCGTTTAACATCAAAACCCTAATCATATCCCTATTGAACTATATGATTGATCATATTTTCTTCTGCATTTCTGCTCCCACAGTTCTTTCTTTGGATGTGGATAATGTTCTTTCTCAGAAGTTCCTCTGGATTGTCCTGGGTCTTTGCATTGTTGCTAGTAGAAAAGTCCATTATATTTTATTGTGCCATAATGTATCAGTCATTGTATACAGTATTCTCCTGGTTCTGCTCCTTTCACTCTGCATCACTTCCTGAAGGTCTTTCCAGTTCACATGGAATTCCTCCAGTTCATTATTCCTTTCAGTACAATAATATTCCATCATCATCAGATACCACAATTTATTCAGCCACTTCCCAAACTATGGACACCCCCTCATTTCCCAATTTTCCACCACAAAGAGCAAGGCTATAAACATTTTTGTACAAGTCTTTTTCCTTATTTTCTCTTTGGGGCACAAACTCAACAGTGGTATGGCTGGATCAAAGGACAGGAAGTCTTTTAAAGCCCTTTGGGCATAGTTCCAAATTGCCCTCCAGAATGGTTGGACCAATTCACAATTCCACCAGCAGTGTATTAGTGTCCCAATTTTCCCACATCCCCTCCAAATTTATCACTTTCTTTTGCTGCCATATTGGCCAGTCTGTATAGCAATGATCTCCAAACAATGGATAAGATGCAAACTATAAGAGCTTTGAAGATGCTCTCAGGCATTAGTTGTATTTAAAGTAGGGAAATCATAGTAGAGAGTCCTGGACTTACACATTTGAGACCTGGGTTTAGAACACTTCTTTTACATAACTGTGTAATGGGTAATTCACCTAATCTCTCAGGCTTTCAGTTGTTTCATTTATAAAATGAGGATTGTAGCACTAACACTATTACTTTATAGATCTGTGGTTAAAAAAAAGTATTTTGTAAATTCTAAAGGATTATATATGATAAGAATCAGTTATTATGTTTAATACTAATCTAATCAATAAGGAAGTGCTAGTTTTCTTGGCACCCAAGTAATTCCTTGAAAGCAGATTATTTGTTTAGAGATAGAAACATTAACATTATTTCTTAGATGATTTTTAAATATTTGGAGAGTCTGGTTCAGTGTCAAAGGAAATAGAATGCAGAATTCAAAATGGCTGTAGTAATAAACATTTATTAAGCATCAGTGTTGTGCTAGACACAAATAAGCCATTCTTTTACTGGAAGTTTAGCTATAAGTATAAGAATATAGCTAAGTTGAATTTTAACATAGCATCAAATTCTTGTTCCCCAAACAAAAACAAAAATGATGTTAATGTCATATTGCAAAAATTATTAAGAGAACACACTCAGGCATTGTAATGAAAATATGTATCTTTTTATTTATTTTCCTTTATACTTTAGGGGCAAATTTATTAACCTAAGTAGTGACTCAAAACTTTTTGTTTGGTTTATTATTTTTTAATCACCAAACATTGCATATACCTTATAAATTAATCCAGAGGAATGATGTAGCATCCAATTTTAGTGTTGGAGGAGGTTTTAGAGGTTTCATAAGGAAAGAATCAGCTTTCATTCTGACAGTTAGTCATCCTACTTCTTGAATACTTCTAGAGAGAGGCGATTAACTATATGAACCTATTCCATGATGGGAGAGGTATAACATAATATAATCTTTCTTTGAGGTGAACTGAGATCTGACAATTTCTAACTTTTAGTTCTAGTTTTTATTTTTGAAGCAATACAGAATAAGTCTATTCCTTTCTTCATTTGATAACACTCCAAATATTTTCAAGATGGCTATTGTTTTTAATTCCCAACTGAGATAAAAACTTAATTTTAATTAATAATTTTATCAAGACAGCAAATTATAATTTGTTAAATCCTGTATTAAACATTTGATCCACATGAAATACATAGTCAATTAAAAACCAATCAATTTAATTACATTTCAGGCTAGGAGAGACAAATCACTGACAATTGTTGCTTGTTAATCTTTATCATGGTACGCCTGAGTGGAAGAATGATTGCACAATCTTATTGCAACCCTATGATGATTTCTGAAAAGTTCTAATTAACTAAAAAATTTTACATGTTGAATTGCATTGATAAATTGTGTCCTCTTTCCCCTATTTTAGCTCTTTACTCCCTAGTCATTAAAGCCTTGCAGTGTTCATATTGTGTCTTGAAAAATATTTTGTAATTATTCTGCAAACAAGATACTGAACTTGAATGGTTATAGGGATTTTCATTAAAAAAAACTGACTCATTAGGAAGGCAATTTGGTGCAGTGTACAAAAAAAAACAGTCAAGAGCCCTGGATTTTGGTCCTGGCTCTGCCGCTAACTAGGCATATATGTTCGAGCAAGTATTTTACCTCTCTGAGTCAGTTTCCTCAATGGTAATATGAATGTGGTTCTGAGCTTTTGAGATGTAAACAAACCCAGTTTCTTTTACAACTGTTCAGATGTTATGGTTTCCAGACTTCTTAGTATTCTTTGGCGCCAATTCAGTGGTTATAAAATGGCTAGGTGGCATGATGGATAGAGTATTAAACTTGGAGTCAGAGAAACCTAAGTTTAAAATCTGCCTCAGTCACTTAATAGTGTGACCCTAGGTGAATCAGCCTCAATTTACTTATTTGTAAAATGAGGCTAATAATACGATCTATTTCATAGGGCTGTTAGTGTTAATTGAGATAGAAAATATAAAGTGATTTGCAATTGCAAAGCTTAAAGTGTTTTATAAACATTTAGTTACTAATAAAGAGAACAATAATATTAATACTAATATCCAAATTATTTCCAAAGTAAAAAGAAAAATCTCTCCATTATTTGAGGTCATGGGGAAAATGGTATAGATAATGCCTTTTTTATAGGATTGTATGCAATGACCCTTTTAAAATCTGGAACCCAGAACAGAACATAATATGGTATGTTACAGATGCAGTATAATAAACTAGTTCCCTAAAAGACCATTCATTGCTCCCCAGATCCCCTCATGACTATACCAGGCATTGGGTGCAGTGACTTATGAGTCAGAACACTGTGTCTTCTCTGCCTCCACTTCCTTTTTTCATTTTGGGTGGCTCACAAAAGGGAAGGGATCTGTCAACTGTGCAATAGCTAGGAAACATCAGAGGCAGATTTAAACTCAGGTATCACCCATACTTAAATTTAGCCTGTCTCTCCCTAATCAAATTGTCTTCCAATAAATATACAGGTCTAAATGATTCGTTGATCCTTTTTATGCTGTGACAAATGATTGCTGTTAACTTTTTTAATGCAGGCTTGAGAGGATTAGACAATCCAAAGGTCCCAAACCTGTAACTATATACTTATGCTCAATTCATCAATAGTAATGCTTATTTTAGCACTGAAGTTTGTGTCTATTGATGCCTTTGAGGTTGATCCTAAAAAAATCTTCACAAATAAGTAGCAAATAATTTTAATACAGTGGAAAAGAGCGAGTTTTTTTAGGTCAGACTTTACATTCAACTGAGATGGCAGAAACATTTCAAATGCCTCTTAATAGGCACTCATTAAAGTCTCCTTCCTCTGACCTTTTGTTGAAATGTTCGTTACTTTCCATCCCTTCTATTTTCTTTTTTTAAAAATCTGTTATGACTTAATGTCAGGTAGTAAAACTGTTTTGTGGAAAGTTCTAAAAATAATAATCCTGAGTAAGTGACTTTTAAGCAGCAAGTTATTGATGTCAGCTAGGAATAAGGAAGGACATTATGCTCACTCAACTGTTACCCCCACTATCTTGGTTGTGAAGTGGGATGACACTCTGATGGCAAAGTCTGTCTCCTGGGGTGGAACAGAATTTGAGGTCTGCATCAGTTTGAGAATTTTTAAAAAATAAGCACATTATTTTCATTTTCAATTTATATTTTGCCTTCCTCATATTCATGGTGTACTGAATGCGGGCATCATCAGGGCAAAGATGAACAAGATGATATCGAGAAGACATTAACAGTAAATTATAATCTTTTTAGGATAAGGCAGTTGGACAACTCAAAATTACAACACAATATTACATGGGTTAGATCAGTTATTGCCTGGGAGAAGATGCAGAGTATGAAGAATCTTCAGGAGAATCAGTACTGTGTGTCCCACTGAGTAAGGTTTTGTGGTTCTTGACCTGAACTTTGAAAACAATAACCTCTCTATTTCATGGCAGCCCACAACCACATGTACATAACTTTCCAGGAAATGCCATCTGGAAGAGGCCTCAGCAATGCAACAACAAACACCCTGTTATAGGGACTCACCCTGCTGACTCACTCTTTGAGAATGTGTCCCTGACAAAGTTAGAGGCATCAAATGTAGTGAATGTGTGAATACACCAATCACTGTGACATGCAATAATGATTCAAATTTCACTGAAAAAAAATTATCAATGAGAACTAAAAAATATCCCAAATAAATGAGCTCTTTTAATCATCATCTGCAAAGACAGCCCTAAAAGTCACAGGATAAAGATTGGAGCTGGAAGCAGACTTAAAGTTCACCTAGCTATGCTGCACTCCTATTTCACAGTCTAGTACTTAGCTTTGTCCCCATATTCTGCCATATCCATGCTTCTATTTACTACTCTTCTAAGTGTACCCTTTATAATACTTTTGGGTGAGCAGGTGAAAAGTTTCTAGGACGAATTTTTCTACTAAAATGACTAGATTCTCTATTGCTAATTTAACAGATTCTGTGCTCCAATAGACAGTAAATTATTAAAATATTTGTTGAATGTTTTATTAACTTAATATTTGCACACTTATATGTGTTCTCTGGGTTCTCGATTACCTTGTCAGCAAAATAATGGGTTGGACTCTATGGTCCTCTATGCTCACTTGTGGTTTCTCTATTGACCTCTAATATCCTTTCCAGTCCTATCTATGATGGAACTCTGGTCCTACTATGAGCTTCACAATTAGATAATATTTGCCTTGTCCAACATAGAACTTTAGACAATATTTACAAGAGCTATTCATTTGTCTGCTTGCATATTTACTAATATTCATTTAATAAAGCTTTTCATTCTTTTTTATTTAAACGATTTTCATTTTCTGATGTATTTTCTCTCATAACAAAGAAACTTTTAAGGAAAACTGACTGAGGAAATGACAGTGTCTGAAAGGATACTATACAGTCTACCCCATAATCCTGACTTCTTTATTAAGAGGAGGGAGATATGTTAGATCATCTTTTCTCCCAGACCAAAGTTGATCATTGTAACAAATTTGAGTTAGGTTCCACCTTTAGTGTTGCTTTCATTTACATGATTGCAGTCTCTGTGTCTATATTATTCTCCTGGTTATTTTTACCTTAATATTTTTTAAATTAAATTTTATTTTTCTCAATTACATGTAGAAACTGACAATTCTTTTCTGATACTTACAATTCAGATTCTCTCCCTCCCTCCCCTACTCCCCAAGGGAATTCTTACCTTCATCTATAGCAACCATTACAAGTCTATTCATATTGGGATTTTCCTGAATTTCTTATCATTTAGTAGCATGCAGAAGCATTCTATAACATTCATGTATCGTAATTTGTTCAGATAAGGTTAATGAGATATGGCTCTTATCCTAATGAAGAATACTGTGAAGATCAATACTTTCACATTAGAATGTGAAAGCATTTTAATAATAGTTGTTGGAACTTATATAGTACTTTAAGGTTTTCAAAGTGCCTTATTAATATCATATCTTATAACATGTGTATCACAACAAGTCTGGGAGGTAGATGCTTTTATTATCTCCACATTACAAATGAATAAACTTCAGTGGGCAGAGGGTAAGTGGTTTGTCCAGGATCGTGCAGCGTGTCTGAGTTTGAATTTGAACTCAGGACTTCCTGGCTCCGGGTCTAGCACTCTATTCACTAGGCCACCTAGTTGACCCTGAACTAAACCAAGCTGCCCCAGACAGCTTAAAGGAAAATGTGAAGGGAAACAAAATGACTTCAGGTTGCTGGCATATAATAAATGGAGTTACTCCAAATGATCATATTATAGTTATTTCAATGATGGCAAAATGGAATCTTCTTGAGGGCACAGATTGTATTTTACCTTTCTTTGTATAGCCATTGCTTTGCATGGTGCTTGGCACATAATAAGGACCTAATTAATGTTTCACCTACCTGCCTATCTATCTAATAGATTGTAGATTTGGGGGATATGAAGACAAAAAAAAAACATGTCAATTCCTGCCCTCAAGAAGCTTTTATACCATGGAGAAGAGGGAGGAGAACATGGAAATTATTAACAGGATTAGAAATACCTTATAAAAGCCACAAGGCAAGACTACATTTACCATGGACAGATTTGTAGGATTATTTTTTACTTTGCTAAAAGCTTCTTTGTTTTAGTTCCTTGATTACATAAATTTTCATAGCTGATTCTTTTTCCTAGTTTTTTTTCTGAGTAGCCTTTCAACTCCAATGAGACTGATTTCTGACAAGCTAAATTACCTGCCCACCCCTACACACAGCATAGCACAGCAATAGAGGCTTTAGTAAATATTATATTAATTTGTTGCTAATGAATGTTTTGACAAGCATGACTGCATTGAAAGGAAATAGCTTTTAATAGGTCACCAGAGTCCACACTCTTGGCTTAGTTCTCTTCTCAGGTTTGTGTCTGAAAATAGCAGTCCATAATTCAGAAGCTTTTCCCCCACCCCCCCACCCCCCCACACCCTTTTTTTTTTCTGGACCTAATATCTGTTCTTACCCCGAAAGGCAGAAATAGGATTCATCAATTTCATGTGACTGCTGATTAGTGAGTGCATAGAACATGCCCCTTCTTTAAAAGGCTCAGTGCAGCATCTTTTCCCACAGATTACTCAGAACCTGTCCTAGTTTAACTAAAACCCAGGAGTTCATAATATAGTATGCTAATGTATGACTAAAGAGATCTAAGCTTTTAAACTTCCTCACTGAAAAATTCTTCTCAATATCTTGGCTTTGGAGTTGCTATACATAAACAGAATTTGTCCTTCTATGGCAAAAAAAACTTTGGTTCAAATAGCATTTTTATTTTATCAAAAAAACTTTTTTTCAGTATTGTTTTCCGTTTCCCATTTTCTTACTTCCATTCCCAATTCCAGAACATTGGTAGAATAATCTTGTTTTCATAAAGGGATTGATTATTGAATCTGGAGCTTGTGCTGTCATTATCAGTGACGGTATTTACCAGCATCCCTAGGGCCTCATGAAGGTGCACAGCAAAGTTTAGATAGGTTTCACAAGCTTCTTTCCTTACCATAAGTACCTCTCCCTTCTGCCCATTCCTTTACTATGTCCTGTCCTTTCTGCCTCTTTTCTTCCCTTTCCTTCATAAGACAGGTTTTTCAGAATGGATTTGGGGAGTTTGGGTATTTTACTGGTTAGTTATATTTTCATCATTTTCTTTTCCACTCTCCAATTTTCTTGTCTCTGGGAATTTTTCTCTCACTCTTTTCATATATAATCTAGATGTGTGCCTCTGAAACTGCCTAGATTTGCATGACTTTGGACAAGTCAGTTAATCTTCCTCCCTCCCTCCCTCCCT